>NC_053024.1:676539185-676663816 GCF_003073215.2 Triticum urartu
CACGCCTAGATATTCTCATAATTATTGCTTTTCTATTAATTGCTCGACAGTAATTGTTCACCCACCATAATACTTATGCTATCTTGAGAGAAGCCACTAGTGAAACCTATGGCCCCTAGGTCTATTGTCCATCATATAAGTTTCCAATCTATTTTATTTTGCAATCTTTACTTTCAAGCTATATCATAAAAATACCAAAAATATTTATCTTATTATTATTATCTCTATCAGATCTCACTCTTGCAAGTGGCCGTGAAGGGATTGACAACCCCTTTATCGCGTTGGTTGCGAGGTTCTTATTTGTTTGTGTAGGTACGAGGTGACTCGCACGTGGTCTCCTACTGGATTGATACCTTGGTTCTAAAAAACTGAGGGAAATACTTATGCTACTTTACCGCATCACCCTTTCCTCTTCAAGGGAAAACCAACGCAATGCTCAAGAGGTAGCAAGAAGGATTTATGGCGCCGTTGCCGGGGAGATCTACGCCAAGTCAAGACATACCAAGTACCCATCACAACTCTTATCCTTCACATTACATTATTTGCCATTTGCCTCTCGTTTCCCTCTCCCCCACTTCACCCTTGCCGTTTTATTCGCCCTCTTTTCCGTTCGCCTCTTTTCCGCTTGCTTCGTCGTTATGGCTAGTCCTTTATCTACTCCTTTGTCTCCCGAGAATGAAGTTCTTAATTTTAAACAAAGGGAGGGAGAAAATCTAAAAGATGCTTGGTACATAATTTGCAATGCGCAAAATGGATCTACTAGGAAGCAATCTACTTTCGTTCTTCTTCGCAATTTTTATGTAGGCATCACTCCTTGGAATAGATATATTCTTTATACCATTACCGGAGGAAATTTCTTGGGTAGCCATACTTTTGATTCTTATAATGCTATGATAGATTTGTTTGGCCTACCACCTCTTTTGGTTAATGGAACTATTTTAACTTTGGAACACGTGATGCAACGTCTTGAAATGATTGAAAATAAAGTTTCCACTGTAGAGTTGATTGAAAATTTGGAAAGAAAGATCCATAACCAAATTACCCAATACGGATCTAAGGTAGGAGTTGCTCTTAAATTTTTAAAGAAAAGGAACCAATGGTTAATGAAAAGATAGATCAAGATTCCACTAGAATTGATAAAATTGAGGATATTATTACCAACCTAGGGTCTGCCTTTTCTTCCGTGAAAAATACTCCTTCTAATGCTAAGATTTCCAAATTGATGTATGTTCCTAAAAATAAGGGTGAAACGTCTAGTAAAGGAAATGCGGACCTCAAATCCATAAGTGTTCACCCCAACTTTCTCACTATCCTTAAGGAACCTTTTGCTACAAATGTTTTTCTTGATTTCGTGCCTAGGAGTTTGATAATTAATAAAAAAAGAAACTCCTAAGAGTTATAGATGTCTTATTGAAGAATTGCCTACCAAAGATGGCAATACCTAGATGTATCTTCGCTTTTGTGCCTAGCTAGGGGCGTTAAACGATAGCGCTTGTTGGGAGGCAACCCAATTTTATTTTTATTCCTTGCTTTTTCCTCCTGTTTAGTAATAAATAATTTATATAGCCTCTGTTTTGGTTGTGTTTTTTGTGTTTAATTAGTGTATGTGCCAAATAGAACCGTTGGGAAGACTTGGGGGATGTCTTTTTGATCTTGTTGTAAAAAACAGAAACTTTAGCGCTCACGAGAATTGCTGCCATTTTTTATTGGAGAGTGATATTTAGTTAATTATTTTTGCAGATGATTAATAGATAAATTATTCACGTCCAGAAATTTATTTTAGAATTTTTGGGGTTCCATAAGTTTGCGTTAGTTACAGATTACTACAGACTGTTCTGTTTTTGACATATTCTGTTTTTCGTGTGTTGTTTGCTTATTTTGATGAATCTATGGCTAGTAATAGAGTTTATAAACCATAGAGAAGTTGAATACAGTAGGTTTAACACCAATATAAATAAAGAATGAGTTCATTACAGTACCTTGAAGTGGTGTTTTGTTTTCTTTCGCTAACGGAGCTCACGGGATTTTCTGTTAAGTTTTGTGTTGTGAAGTTTTCAAGTTTTGGGTAAAGATTTGATAGATTATGGAACAAGGGGTGGCAATAGCCTAAGCTTGGGGATGCTCAAGGCACCCCAAGGTAAATCCAAGGACACCAAAAAGCCTAAGCTTGGGGATGCCCCGGAAGGCATCCCCTCTTTTGTCTTCGTTCGTCGGTAACTTTACTTGGAGCTATATTTTTATTCGCCACATGATATGTGTTTTGCTTGGAGCGTCTTGTATGATTTGAGTCTTTGATTTTTAGTTTACCACAATCATCCTTTCTGTACACACCTTTTGAGAGAGACACACATGAATTGGAATTTATTAGAATACTCTATGTGCTTCACTTATATCTTTTGAGCTATATAGTTTTTGCTCTAGTGCTTCACTTATATCTTTTAGAGCACGTCGGTGGTTCTATTTCATAGAATTAATTGATCTCTCATGCTTCACTTATATTATTTTGAGAGTCCTTTAGAAAAACATGGCAATTTTCTTTTAGGCATAATAAAAACTTTCATATAAGTGCATTGAATACTATGAGAAGTTTGATACTTGATGATTGTTTTGAGATATGGAGATGGTGATATTAGAGTCATGCTAGTTGATTAGTTGTAAATTTGAGAAATACTTGTGCTGAAGTTTGTGATTCCCGTAGCATGCACGTATGGTGAACTGTTATGTGATGAAGTCGGAGCATGATTTATTTATTGATTGCCTTCCTTATGAGTGGCGGTCGGGGACGAGCGATGGTCTTTTCCTACCAATCTAACCCCTAGGAGCATGCGCGTAGTACTTTGTTTCGATAACTAATAGATTTTTGCAATAAGTATGTGCGTTCTTTATGACTAATGTTGAGTCCATGGATTATACGCACCCTCACCCTTCCACCATTGCTAGCCTCTCTAGTACCGCGCAACTTACGCCGGTAGCATAAACCCACCATATACCTTCCTCAAAACAGCCACCATACCTACCTATCATGGCATTTCCATAGACATTCCGAGATATATTGCCATGCAACTTTCCAGCGTTCCGTTTGTTATGACACGCTTCATCATTGTCATATTGCTTTGCATGATCATGTAGTTGACATCGTATTTGTGGCAAAGCCACCGCTCATAATTTTTTTCATACATGTCACTCTTGATTCATTGCATATCGGTACACCGCCGGAGGCATTCACATAGAGTCATATTTTGTTCTAAGTATTGAGTTGTAATTCTTGAGTTGTAAGTAAAAAAGAAGTGTGATGATCATCATTATTAGAGTATTGTCCCAGTGAGGAAAGGATGATGGAGACTATGATTCCCCCACAAGTCGGGATGAGACTCCGGACAAAAAAAAAGAAAAGAGGCCAAAAGAAAAAAAAAGGCCCAAATATAAAAATTGAGAGAAAAAGAGAGAAGGGACAATGTTAGTATCCTTTTTCCACATCATACATCTCCAACGTATCTATAATTTTTGATTGCTCCATGCTATATTATTTACTGTTTTGGATGTTTATGGGCTTTATTATACACTTCTATATCATTTTTGGGACTAACCTATTAACCCAGAGCCCAGTGCCAATTTTTGTTTTTACCTTGTTTTAGGGTTTCGAAGAAAAGGAAAACCAAACGGAGTCCAATTAACCTGAAACTTCATGGAACCCATTTTTGGAAGGAAAAAAGACCAGAAGACTAGAAGTGCACATAAGGGAAGGTTCAAGGAGGCCACGAGGTAGGGGGCGCGCCCACCCCCTGGGCGCGCCCTCCACCCTCGTGGGCCCCTCGTGCCCCCATGACGTACTTCTTCCGCCTATATATCTCCATATACCTTAAAAACATCCGAGAGCACAATAGATCGGGAGTTCCGCCGCCAGAAGCCTCCGTAGCCACCGAAAACCAATCTAGACCCGTTCCGGCACCCTGCCGGAGGGGGGAATCCCTCTCCGGTGGCCATCTTCATCATCCCGGTGCTCTCCATGACGAGGAGGGAGTAGTTCTCCCTCGGGGCCGAGGCTATGTACCAGTAGCTATGTGTTTGATCTCTCTCTCTCTCTCTCTCGTGTTCTTGATTTGGCACGATCTTGATGTATCGCGAGCTTTGCTATTATAGTTGGATCTTATGTTTCTCATCCCCCTCTACTCTCTTGTAATGAATTGAGTTTCCCCTTTGAAGTTATCTTATCAGATTGAGTCTTTAAAGATTTGAGAACACTTGATGTATGTCTTGCCGTGCGTATCTGTGGTGACAATGGGATACCACATGATTCTTTTGATGTATGTTTTGGTGATCAACTTGCGGGTTCCGCCCATGAACCTATGCATAAGGGTTGGCACACGTTTTCGTCGTGATTCTCCGGTAGAACTTTTGGGGCACTCTTTGAGGTCCTATGTGTTGGTTGAATAGATGAATCTGAGATTGTGTGATGCATATCATATAATCATACCCATGGATACTTGAGGTGACATTGGAGTATCTAGGTGACATTAGGGTTTTGGTTGATTTGTATCTTAAGGTGTTATTCTAGTACGAACTCTAGGGCTGTTTGTGACACTAATAGGAATAGCCCAACAGATTGATTGGAAAGAATAACTTTGAGGTGGTTTCGTACCCAACCATAATATCTTCGTTTGTTCTCCGCTATTAGTGACTTTGGAGTGACTCTTTGTTGCATGTCGAGGGATAGTTATATGATCCAATTATGTTATTATTGTTGAGGGAACTTGCACTAGCGAAAGTATGAACCCTAGGCCTTTTTTCAACACATTGCAATACCGTTTACACTCACTTTTATCATTAGTTACCTTGCTGTTTTTATATTTTCAGATTACAAAAACCATTATCTACTATCCATATTGCACTTGTATCACCATCTCTTCGCCGAACTAGTGCACCTATACAATTTACCATTGTATTGGGTGTGTTGGGGACACAAGAGACTCTTTGTTAGTTGGTTGCAGGGTTGCTTGAGGGAGACCATCTTCATCCTACGCCTCCTATGGATTGATAAACCTTAGTTCATCCACTTGAGGGAAATTTTCTACTGTCCTACAAACCTCTGTACTTGGAGGCCCAACAACGTCTACAAGAAGAAGGTTGTGTAGTAGACATCAATCTCTTTTCTGGCGCCGTTGCCGGCGAGGTTAGCGCTTGAAGGTATATCTTTAGATCTTGCAATCGAGTCTTTTAGTTTCTTGTTTTTTATCACTAGTTTAGTTTATAAAAGAAAACTATATAAAAAATGGAATTGAGTTTGTCCCATACGCTTCACCTTTTTAATATCTTTTGTGAGTATGATGGAAAGGATAATTGTGCTCAAGTGCCAGAAGAAGAAATCTATAAAATGTTTGGCACTAAATATTTGAATGATGACCATGATTGCAATGTTGTTAGTATGAATTCCTTGAATATCCATGATGCTAATGATATGCAAAGCCACAAGCTTGGGGAAGCTATGTTTGATGAAGATGATATTTTTTGTCCCCCAAGCTTTGATGAGCAAATTTACTATGATGAAAGCATGCCTCCTATCTATGATGATTATTGTGGTGAAACGTATGCTTTAAATAATAATGATAACCATGAAACTTGTGATCGATCTTAATTTTCAATCACATGATAGTTATTTTGTTGAGTTTTCCCCCACTATTATTCATGAGAAGAAATTTGCTTATGTGGAGAGTAATAAAAATTCTATGCTTGTAGATCATGAAAAGAATGCTTTAGGTGCTTGTTATATTGTTTAATTCATTCATTATGCTACTGAAAATTATTATGAGGGAGGAATATATGCTTGTAGGAATTGCAATAATATCAAGTGTCCTCTCTATGTGCTTAAAATTTTAAAGTTAGGCTTGTTTTGCCTTCCTATGCTAGTTGATTGTTGTTACCATAAGATGTTTGCTCACAAAATCCCTATGCATAGGAAGTGGGTTAGGCTTAAATGTGCTAGTCATATTCTTCATGATGCTCTCTTTATGTTACAATTCTTATCTTTTATGTGAGCATCATTGAAATCATCATGCCTAGCTAGGGGCGTTAAACGATAGCGCTTGTTGGGAGGCAACCCAATTTTATTTTTGTTCCTTGATTTTTGCTCCTGTTTAGTAATAAATAATTTATCTAGCCACTGTTATGATTGAGTTTTTTATGTTTTAATTAGTGTTTGTGCCAAGTAGAACCGTTGGGAAGACTTGGGGAAAGTGTTGTTGATCATGCTGTAAAAAACAGAAACTTTAGCGCTCACGAGAATTGCTGCCATTTTTTATTGGAGAGTGCTATTTAGTTAATTATTTTTGCAGTTGATTAATAGATAAATTCCTCAGGTCCAGCAATTTATTTTAGAATTTGTGGGGTTCCAGAAGTATACGTTTGATCCAGATTACTACAGACTGTTCTGTTTTTGACAGATTCTGTTTTCGATGTGTTGTTTGCTTATTTTGATGAATCTATGAGTAGTATCGGAGGGTATGAACCATAGATAAGTTGGAATAAAGTAGGTTTAACACCAATATAAATAAATAATGAGTTCATTACAGTACCTTATGATGGTGATTTGCTTTCTTATACTAACGGAGCTTACGAGTTTTCTGTTAAGTTTTGTGTTGTGAAGTTTTCAAGTTTTGGGTAAAGATTCGATGGACTATGGAATAAGGAGTGGAAAGAGCCTAAGATTGGGGATGCCCAAGGCACCCCAAGGTAATATTCAAGGACAAACAAAATCCTAAGCTTGGGGATGCCCCGGAAGGCATCCCCTCTTTCGTCTTCGTCCATCGGTAACTTTACTTGGAGCTATATTTTTATTTACCACATGATATGTGTTTTGCTTGGAGCGTCATTTTATTTTATTTTGTTTTGCTTGCTGTTTGAATAAAATACCAAGATCTGAAATTCTTAAATGTTAGAGAGTCTTCACATAGTTGCATAATTATTCAACTACTCATTGATCTTCACTTATATCTTTCGGAGTAGTTTGTTGTTTGCTCTAGTACTTCACTTATATCTTTTAGAGCATGGTGGTAGTTTTATAAATAGATGAACTCTCGTTCTTCACTTATATTATTTTGAGAGTCTTTTAGAACAGCATGGTAGTTTGCTTTGGATATGAATCTAGTCCTAATATGATAGGCATCCAAGATGGGTATAATAAAAACTTTCATATAGAGTGCATTGAATACTAAGAGAAGTTTGATACTTGATAATTGTTTTGAGATATGGAGATGGTGATATTAGAGTCATGCAAGTTGAGTAGTTGTGAATTTGATAAATACTTGTGTTAAAGCTTGTGATTCTCGTAGCATGCACGTATGGTGAACCGTTATGTGATGAAGTCGGAGCATGATGTATTTATTGATTGTCCTCCTTATGAGTGGCGTCCTACCAATCTATCTCCCTAGGAGCATGCGCGTAGTACTTTGTTTCGATAACTAATAGATTTTTTCAATAAGTATGTGAGTTCTTTATGACTAATGTTGAGTCCGTGGATTATACGCACTCTCACCCTTCCACCATTGCTAGCCTCTCTAGTACCGCGCAACTTTCGCCGGTACCATAAACCCACCATATACCTTCCTCAAAACAGCCACCATACCTACCTATTATGGCATTTCCATAGCCATTCCGAGATATATTGCCATGCAACTTTCCATTGTTCCGTTATTATGACATGCTTCATCATTGTCATATTGCTTTGCATGATCATGTAGTTGACATCGTATTTGTGGCAAAGCCACCGTTCATAATTCTTTCATACATGTCACTCATGAGTCATTGCACATCCCGGTACACCGCCGGAGGCATTCATATAGAGTCATATCCTGTTCTAAGTATCGAGTTGTAATTCTTGAGTTGTAAGAAAATAAAAGTGTGATGATCATCATTATTAGAGCATTGTCCCAGTGAGGAAAGGATGATGGAGACTATGATTCCCCCACAAGTCGGGATGAGACTCCGGACGAAAATAAATAAATAAAAAAGGCCAAAGAAGCCCAAATAAAAAAAAAGAGAAAAGAGGCCATAAAAAAAGAGAGGGCCCAAATAAAAAAAGAAAATAATAAAAAATGAGAGAAAAAGAGAGAAGGGGCAATGCTACTATCCTTTTACCACACTTGTGCTTCAAAGTAGCACCATGATCTTCATGATAGAGAGTCTCCTATGTTGTCACTTTCATATACTAGTTGGAATCTTTCATTATAGAACTTGGCTTGTATATTCCAATGATGGGCTTCCTCAAATTGCCCTAGGTCTTCGTGAGCAAGCGAGTTGGATGCACACCCACTTAGTTTATTTTTGAGCTTTCATATACTTATAGCTGTAGTGCATCCGTTGCATGGCAATCCCTACTCACTCACATTGATATCTATTGATGGGCATCTCCATAGCCCATTGATACGCCTAGTTGATGTGAGACTATCTTCTCCTTTTTGTCTTCTCCACAACCACCATTCTATTCCACCTATAGTGCTATGTCCATGGCTCACGCTCATGTATTGCGTGAAGATTGAAAAAGTTTGAGAACACCAAAAGTATGAAACAATTGCTTGGCTTGTCATCAGGGTTGTGCATGATTTAAATATTTTGTGTGGTGAAGATAGAGCATAGCCAGACTATATGATTTTGTAGGGATAACTTTCTTTAGCCATGTTATTTTGAGAAGACATAATTGCTTAGTGTGCTTGAAGTATTATTATTTTTATGTCAATATGAACTTTTATCTTGAATCTTATGGATCTGAATATTCATGCCACAATTAAGAAGAATCACACTGAAATTATGCCAAGTAGCACTCCGCATCAAAAATTCTATTTTATCATTTACCTACTAGAGGACGAGCAGGAATTAAGCTTGGGGATGCTGATACGTCTCCAACGTATCTATAATTTTTGATTGCTCCATGCTATTATCTACTGTTTTGGATGTTTATGGGCTTTATTATACACTTTTATATCATTTTTGGGACCAACCTATTGACCCAGAGCCCAGTGCCAGTTTCTGTTTTTTACCTTATTTTAGGGGTTCGAAGAAAAGGAAAACCAAACGGAGTCCAATTGACCTGAAACTTCACGGAACCCATTTTTGGAAGGAAAGAAGCCCAGCTGACTTGAAGTGCACGTAAGGGAAGCTTCGAGGAGGCCACGAGGTAGGGGGGCGCGCCCACCCCCCTGGGCGCGCCCTCCACCCTCGTGGGCCCCCTAACGTACTTCTTCCGCCTATATATCTCCATATACCCTAAAAACATCCGAGAGCGCAATAGATCGGGAGTTCCGCCACCAGAAGCCTCCGTAGCCACCGAAAACCAATCTAGACCCATTCCGGCACCCTGCCGGAGGGGGGAATCCCTCTCCGGTGGCCATCTTCATCATCCCGGTGCTCTCCATGACGAGGAGGGAGTAGTTCTCCCTCGGGGCCGAGGGTATGTACCAGTAGCTATGTGTTTGATCTCTCTCTCTCGTGTTCTTGATTTGGCACGATCTGGATGTATCGCGAGCTTTGCTATTATAGTTGGATCTTATGTTTCTCCTCCCCCTCTACTCTCTTGTAATGAATTGAGTTTCCCCTTTGAAGTTATCTTATCGGATTGAGTCTTTAAAGATTTGAGAACACTTGATGTATGTCTTGCCGTGCGTATCTGTGGTGACAATGGGATACCACGTGATTCACTTGATGTATGTTTTGGTGATCAACTTGCGGGTTCTGCCCATGAACCTATGCATAAGGGTTGGCACACGTTTTCGTCGTGATTCTCCGGTAGAACTTTGGGGCATTCTTTGAGGTCCTATGTGTTGGTTGAATAGATGAATCTGAGATTGTGTGATGCATATCATATAATCATACCCACAGATACTTGAGGTGACATTGGAGTATCTAGGTGACATTAGGGTTTTGGTTGATTTGTATCTTAAGGTGTTATTCTAGTACGAACTCTAGGGCTGTTTGTGACACTTATAGGAATAGCCCAATGGATTGTTTGGAAAGAATAACTTTGAGGTGGTTTCGTACCCTACCTGTAACATCCCAAATTTGCAATTTGGAATGTTATACACTAGATCATCATGCATAACATATTTTTCTTGCATTTTGGTCGATCCTAGAAATTTCACGCAACTCAAGGACCTTCAGAGAGAGTTGGAGATTTCGTTATTTTCATATTTGAGAGTTTTCTCGAATTTGAAAAAGAGGATCATTTGATTTATTTATTTCATCTTCAATAAGTTTTCCGATATCAAAAATATAAGAGAGGGAATAATATGACTTTTCCAAAATTGAGGAAAAATGAAGATTTAATAAATAGATCAAATTTTTGTTTGCCGGAGTTTTATTTGCATTTTTTTGGATAGGGAAAAATGCGCATTTTCGAAAATTGCATTTTAGGTCCGTAGAAAAGTTCATTTTGTTCGGCTCATTTTTAGGAGTCGGGGAAAATTTACTTTAGAAATTTTGGAGCCCGTTTAGATTTTCTTTTCTGTGTTTTTATGCACGCAGAACCGTTTAAAAAAAATCCAGCAGGCCAGCCGGGCCAAGGCCCAGGCCAGCCACCGCCTCCCCAGCGCAGGCAGCCGGCCGCGCCAGGCCATCGTGCGCGCCAGGCGCCAGAGGCAGGAGCCGCCGCCCCTTTTTGATTCCTAGTAGGACTTTAGTCCTACTCCGTTTCCTCTTTTTCTTTCCTATTCCTACTCTATTTCTTGTCCCCTACCCCAAGAAACCCCCTCCCCTCACCAATATAAATACCCCAACACCCCCCCTCCAAATCATCAAACCAAACCCCAAGCCCTCCACCGCACCCCACCCCGCGCCCTACACCGCGCCACCCCACACCCGCGCCGCCGCACCTTGCCCACGCCGCCGCTGCCCTACGCCACGCCGCCGGAGCCTCTCGCCGGAGACCTCGCCGGAGGTTGCCCGCGTCTCTTTTCCTCGGATCGTTTTCTTCTAATCGTTCCGATTCTTTTCTTCTCCTCTGATTCGTTTTCTAGATCGGTTTTTCGTTTCGGTTTTCTTCTCCGAAACCCTAGATCGGATTCTTTTTCTTTTCCGATTTAGTTGCTTTTGGACCGTTCGCCGGACCGTTCGTCCCAACGAACGTGATCACCGGATTCTTCTAGGTTAATGAACGTCTGTTCGTATAACCGTTCTTCTTTTTCTTCTCGTCGGATTTATTCCGCGATCGCGATCTCAGATCCGATCTTCGTTCTAGTCTTTCTTCTCGCTCGTTTATCGGAATCAGGTGATTCAAGCGCCCGGATTTTCGTTTCGAAACCGCCGTTCCGTCTAATCAACTTGAACAAGTTTTTGCTACGGTAAAATTTGACCTAGTTTCAACTTGCTAGAACCGAGTTGTTTCCTTCCGCCGTTGTTTTCCGTTTCTTTGTTCGGTTCGTTCTTTCTTTGCAACCGGAGTTCTTAAGTTGAACTCTCTGGTTCGTTCTCTTGTTCGAGTTTTACCTGTGCATTAGATGAGTACTTATTGTGTGCTTGTTGTTTGTCTGCGATAGATCACCCGGATTGCGCCGCTTGTTACTTCGAAACCCTAGGTCTCGCGGATCATCAGCAAGGCAAGTAACACTTTGATCATACCTTTTCTGCAACCCATGTTTTATTGCATTAGATCAATCCTCTCACATTGCATGATTAGGATCTAATTAAATTGTGGGATGGGAAGTAGATGAGGTAGTACCTATCACCTGTATTATTATTATGAAACCTTTGGGAGTTACTTCTACGTTTGCTTATTATGCCATGCTATGCTAGTAGACGTGGATTGGGTGAGTGATATCCATGACAGATGTGAGTTGATAATTTTAATGGTTTATCTAAGGTGGCAACTTAAACACACATCTGGGTGGATTGAGGCACCTGATGTCTATCAGGACTTGCTTGTTTTTTTCCGGACCGCCACCCAGGCTCAAAGGGATCATAAGATCTTTCATGCTAGAAACTTCCGTGTGCAGCCACAAGCCATTATGGGCTCTGGCATAGTTGACTAAGTTGTGTGAACTCTTACGGGGTGGACTAGAAGATGTAGGGGTTGTAGGTGGTACGGTCTACCCCACATGTAAGGTGCTAGCGCTTCTGAAAGACTGTGTCTCGGTCATCCATCTTCTCAAACACCATGTAGTGCGAGAAACCAAACGGAGGCGATCGAGTCTTGTGGGGAAAAGTGCGCAAACCTCTGCAGAGTGTATAAACTAATCATGATTAGCTGTGTCCCCGGTTATGGACAACTTGAGTATCTAGTACTTGAATATCATGTGAATCTCATCATGTTACTTATAATTAAAGTTGTTGGGTTTTAATTGTTCACTTAATTGGGATCGGAATGCTGTCAACCATTCTCGATGTTTAACAACCACCTTGATAGTTAAATAAACTTATTCCTTTGCAATAGGGAAAAACTGGCTTTACGCAAAACTGTAACCATAGAGCTTTCCACCAGCCATATATGCATATAGTATAGCTGTTTCATTCCATTACTCTCTATGTGTTACTTTGCCAACATATTCCATGTGCTGACCCGTTTTCGGGCTGCAACTTCTCATGTTGCAGACTTTTCAGACGATGAGTAAGGTGTTTTAGGTCGTGGTTCTATACTCAGTGATGCCGTTGGAGTTGATGGACCCACTTATCTTCCGAGTCTTCCGCTGTTATCGACACTAGATGGCCTTAAGCCATTTTTATTGTAATAAGTTCTCTTTGAGACAACATGTAATAAGTGTGTGATTGCCACTCTGCTATAAATCCTTCGATGTACTGTGTGGTGTCAGCATTACTGATCCAGGGATGACACCTGAGCACAGAGTGCTTGATCCATTCGGGTCGGGTCGCGACACTACCATAATCTCTTTGCTCGTTCTCCGCTATTAGTGACTTTGGAGTGACTATTTGTTGCATGTTGAGGGATAGTTATATGATCCAATTATGTTATTATTGTTGAGGGAACTTGCACTAGCGAAAGTATGAACCATAGGCCTTGTTTCAACGCATTGCAATACCGTTTATGCTCACTTTTATCATTAGTTACCTTACTGTTTTTATAATTTTCAGATTACAAAAACCATTATCTACTATCCATATTGCACTTGTATCACCATCTCTTCGCCGAACTAGTGCACCTATACAATTTACCATTGTATTGGGTGTGTTGGGTACACAAGAGACTCTTTGTTATTTGGTTACAGGGTTGCTTGAGAGAGACCATCTTCATCCTACGCCTCCTACAGATTGATAAACCTTAGGACATCCACTTGAGGGAAATTTTCTACTGTCCTACAAACCTCTGCACTTGGAGGCCCAACAACGTCTACAAGAAGAAGGTTGTGTAGTAGACATCACCACACATGTGCTTCAAAGTAGCACCATGATCTTCATGATAGAGAGTCTCCTATGTTGTCACTTTCATAAACTAGTGGTAATCTTACATTATAGAACTTGGCTTGCATATTCCAATGATGAGCTTCCTCAAATTACCCTAGGTCTTCGTGAGCAAGCAAGTTGGATGCACACTCACTTAGTTTCTTTTGTTGAGCTTTCATACACTTATAGCTCTAGTGCATCCGTTGCATGGCAATCCCTACTCACTCACATTTATATCTATTAATGGGCATCTCCATAGCCCATTGATACGCCTAGTTGATGTGAGACTATCTTCTCCTTTTTTTTCTTCTCCACAACCACAATTCTATTCCACCATAGTGCTATATCCATGGCTCACGCTCATATATTGCACGAAGATTGAAAAAGTTTGAGAACATCAAAAGTATGAAACAATTGCTTGGCATGTCATCGGGGTTGTGCATGATTTAATATTTTGTGTGATGAAGATAGAGCATAGCCAGACTATATGATTTTGTGGGGATAACTTTCTTTGGCCATGTTATTTTGAGAAGACATGATTGCTTAGCTAGTATGCTTGAAGTATTATTATTTCTATGTCAATATTAAAATTTTATCTTGAATCTTTCGAATATGAACATTCATGCCACAATAAAGAAAAATTACATTGAGAAATATGTTAGGAAGCATTCCACATCAAAAATTCTATTTTTATCATTTACCTACTCGAGGACGAGCAGGAATTAAGCTTGGGGATGCTCGACACGTCTCCAACGTATCTATAATTTTTGATTGTTCCATGCTATTATATTATCTGTTTTTGGATGTTAATGGGCTTTATTTTACAATTTTATATTATTTTTGGGATCAACCTATTAACCGGAAGCCCAACCCAAATTGCTATTTTTTTTGCCTATTTTAGTGTTTCGCAGAAAGGGAATATCAAACGGAGTCCAAACGGAATGAAACCTTTGGGAGCGTTATTTTTGGAACAAACGTGATCCAGGGGACTTGGAGTGGGCGTCAAGAAACAATCGAGGAGGTGACAAGGCAGGGGGCGAGCCCACCCGCTGGGCGCGCCCTTCACCCTCGTGGGCCCCTCGTTGCTCCACCGACCTACTTCTTCCTCCTATATATATCCATATACCCCGCAAACATCTAGGAGCACCACGAAACCCTATTTCCACCGCCGCAACCTTCTGTACCCAAGAGATCCCATCTTGGGGCCTTTTCCGGAGCTCCGCAGGAGGGGGCATTGATCACGGAGGGCCTCTACATCAACTCCATGGCCCCTCTGATGATGTGTGAGTAGTTTAGTTCAGACCTTCGGGTCCATAGCTAGTAGCTAGATGGCTTCTTCTCTCTCTTTGGATCACAATACAAAGTTCTCCTCGATTCTCTTGGAGATCTATTCGATGTAATCTTCTTTTGTGGTGTGTTTGTCGAGATCCGATGAATTGTGGGTTTATGATCAAGTTTATCTATGAACAATATTTGAATCTTCTCTGAATTATTTTATGTATGATTGGTTTATCTTTGCAAGTCTCTTCGAATTATCAGTTTGGTTTGGCCTACTAGATTGATCTTTCTTGCAATGGGAGAAGTGCTTAGCTTTGGGTTCAATCTTGCGGTGCTCGATCCCAGTGACAGAAAGGGAAATGACACGTATTGTATTGTTGCCATCGAGGATAAAAAGATGGGGTTTATATAATATTGCATGAGTTTATCCCTCTACATCATGTCATCTTGCTTAAGGCGTTACTCTGTTCTTATGAACTTAATACTCTAGATGCATGCTGGATAGAGGTCGATGTGGGGAGTAATAGTAGTAGATGCAGGCACCGGTCGGTCTACTTGTCACGGACGTGATGCCTATATACATGGTCATGCCTAGGTATTCTCATAATTGTTCGCTTTTCTATCAATTGCTCGACAGTAATTTGTTCACCCACCGTAATACTTATGCTATCTTGAGAGAAGCCACTAGTGAAACCTATGGCCCCCGGGTCTATTCTGCGTCATATAAGTTTCCAATCTATTTTATTTTGCAATCATTACTTTCAATCTATATCATAAAAATACCAAAAATATTTATCTTATTATTATTATCTCTATCAGATCTCACTCTTGCAAGTGGTCGTGAAAGGATTGACAACCCCTTTATCGCGTTGGTTGCGAGGTTCTTATGTGTTTGTGTAGGTACGAGGTGACTCGCGCGTGGTCTCCTACTGGATTGATACCTTGGTTCTCAAGAACTGAGGGAAATACTTATGCTGCTTTACTGCATCACCCTTTCCTCTTCAAGGGAAAACCAATGCAGCGCTCAAGAGGTAGCAGTGGCTGGCGGGTGTCAGTTTCTTCAACTTTAGTTGAACCGAGTGTGGCTACGCCCAGTCCTTGTGAAGGTTAAAACAACACTAACTTGACGAACTATCGTTGTGGTCTTGATGCGTAGGTAAGAATGGTTCTTGCTCAGCCCGTAGCAGCCACGTAAAACTTGCAACAACAAAGTAGAGGGTGTCTAACTTGTTTTTGCAGGGCATGTTGTCATGTGATATGGTCAAGACATGATGCTATATTTATTGTATGAGATGATCATGTTTTGTAACGGAGTTATCGGCAAATGGCAGGAGCCATATGGTTGTCGCTTTATTGTATGCAATGCAATCGCCCTGTAATTGCTTTACTTTATCACTAAGCAGTAGCGATAGTCATAGAAGCAATAGATGGAGAGACGACAACGATGCTATGATGGAGATCAATGTGTTGCGCCGGTGATGATGGTGATCATGACGGTGCTTTGGAGATGGAGAACAAAGGCACAAGATGATGATGGCCATATCATATCACTTATATTGATTGCATGTGATGTTTATCCTTTATGCATCTTATTTTGCTTTGTTTGACGGTAGCATTATAAGATTATCTCTCACTAAATTTCAAGGTAAAAGTGTTCTCCCTGAGTATGCACCGTTGGCAAAGTTCGTCGTGCCGAGACACCATGTGATGATCGGGTGTGATAAGCTCAATGTTCATCTACAACGGGTGTAAGACAGTTTTGCACATGCAGAATACTTGGGTTAAACTTGATGAGCCTAGCATATGCATATATGGCCTCGGGACACTGAGACCGAAAGGTCGAGCATGAATCATATAGTAGATATGATCAACATAGAGATGTTCACCATTGAAAACTACTCCATCTCACGTGATGATTGGTTATGGTTTAGTTGATATGGATCACGTGATCACTTAGATGATTAGAGGGATGTCTATCTAAGTGGGAGTTCTAGTAATATGATTAATTGAACTTAAATTTATCATGAACTTAGTACCTTATAGTATTTTTCTTGTCTATGTTATTGTAGATAGATGGCCCGTGCTGTTGTTCCGTTGAATTTTAATGTGTTCCTTGAGAAAGCAAAGTTGAAAGATGATGGTAGCAATTACATGGACTGGGTCCTTAACTTGAGGATTATCCTCATTGCTGCACAGAAGAATTATGTCCTGGAAGCACTGCTGGGTGCCACGCCTGCTGCAGATGCTACTGATGACGTTAAGAACGTCTGGCAGAGCAAAGCTGATGACTACTCGATAGTTCAGTGTGCCATGCTTTACGGCTTAGAACCGGGACTTCAACGACGTTTTGAACGTCATGGAGCATATGAGATGTTCCAGGAGTTGAAGTTAATATTTCAAGCAAATGCTCGGATTGAGAGATATGAAGTCTCCAATAAGTTCTACAGCTGCAAGATGGAGGAGAATAGTTCTGTCAGTGAACATATACTCAGAATGTCTGGGTATCATAACCACTTGACTCAACTGGGAGTTAATCTTCCTATTGATAGTGTCATTGACAGAGTTCTTCAATCACTGCCACCAAGCTACAAGAGCTTCGTGATGAACTATAATATGCAAGGGATGAATAAGACAATTCCCGAGCTCTTCGTAATGCTAAAGGCGGCGGAGGTAGAAATCAAGAAGGAGCATCAAGTGTTGATGGTCAAAAAGACCACCAGTTTCAAGAAAAAGGGTAAAGGGAAGAAGAAGGGGAACTTCAAAAAGAACGGCAAACAAGTTGCTGCTCAAGAGAAGAAACCCAAGTCTGGACCTAAGCCTGAGACTGAGTGCTTCTACTGCAAAGGGACTGGTCACTGGAAGCGAAACTGCCCCAAGTATTTGGCGGATAAGAAGGATGGCAAGGTGAACAAAGGTATATGTGATATACATGTTATTGATGTGTACCTTACTAGAGCTCGCAGTAGCACCTGGGTATTTGATACTGTTTCTGTTGCTAATATTTGCAACTCGAAACAGGGACTACGGATTAAGCGAAGACTGGCTAAGGACGAGGTGACGATGCGCGTGGGAAATGGTTCCAAAGTTGATGTGATCGCCGTCGGCACGCTACCTCTACATCTACCTTCAGGATTAGTTTTAGACCTGAATAATTGTTATTTGGTGCCAGCGTTAAGCATGAACATTATATCTGCATCTTGTTTGATGCGAGACGGCTATTCATTTAAATATGAGAATAATGGTTGTTCTATTTATATGAGTAATATCTTTTATGGTCATGCACCCTTGAAGAGTGGTCTATTTGTGTTGAATCTCGATAGTAGTGATACACATATTCATAATATTGAAGCCAAAAGATGCAGAGTTGGTAATGATAGTGCAACTTATTTGTGGCACTGCCGTTTGGGTCATATTGGTGTAAAGCACATGAAGAAACTCCATACTGATGGACTTCTGGAATCACTTGATTATGGATCACTTGGTACTTGCAAACCATGCCTCATGGGCAAGATGACTAAAACGCCGTTCTCTAGAACAATGGAGCGAGCAACAGATTTATTGGAAATCATACATACTGATGTATGTGGTCCGATGAATATTGAGGCTCGCGGCGGGTATCCTTATTTTCTCACCTTCACAGATGATTTGATGTAGCGACCAGACCTCAAACAGTCTGATCTCTGTGCTCCGGTGTCATCCCTGGATCAGTAATGCTGACACCACACAATACTAAGGATTTATAGCAGAGTAGCAATCACACACTTATTACATCGAGTGTCTCAAAAGAGAACTTATTACAATAAATATGGCTTAAGGCCATCTAATAACGATAACAGCGGAAGGCTTGGAAGGTAAGTGAGTCCATCAACTCCAACGGCATCACTGAGTATAGAACCACGACCTAAAAACTCCTTAATCATCGTCTGAAAAGTCTGCAACATTAACATTGCAGCCCAAAAACGGGTCAGCACATGGAATATGCTGGCAAGGTAATACATAGAGAGTAATGGAATGCAACAGCTATACTATATGCATATTTGGCTGGTGGAAAGCTCTATGGTTACAGTTTTTGCGTAAAGCCAATTTTTCCCTACTTCAAAGGAATACAATTAATTACTATCATGGTGGTTGTTAAACATTGAGAATGGTTGACAGCATTCTCAATCCCAATTAAGTAACATCATTAAAACCCAACAAAGTTAACTTTAGAGTAACATGTTGAGATTCACATGATAATCCAGGTACTAGATACTCAAGATGTCCATAACCGGGGACACGGCTAATCATGATTAGTTTATACACTCTGCAGAGGTTTGCGCACTTTTCCCCACAAGAATCGATCGCCTCCGTTGGATTTCTCGCACTACATGGTGTTTGAGAAACGGATGACCGAGGCACAGTCTTTCAGAAGCGCTAGCACCTTACGATGGATAGACCGGTACACCTGCTTTCCCCTACATCTGCTAGTCTACCCTGTAAGAGTTCGCACGACTTACTCAACTATGCCAGAGCCCATAATGGCTTGTGGCTGCACACGGAAGTTTCTAGTATGAATAATCTCATGATCCCTTTGAGCCTGGGTGGCGGTCCAAAATAAAAACAGGCAAGTCCTGGAATACCCAGGTGCCTCAATCCACCCAGATGTGTGTTAAGTTGCCACCTTAGATAAACCATTAATTAACAATCTCACATCTGTCATGGATATCACTCACCCAATCCACGTCTACTAGCATAGCATGGCATAAAGCAAACGCAGAAGTAACTCCCAAAGGTTTGATAATAAACAGGTAATAGGTACTACCTCATCTACTTCCCATCCCACAATTTAATTAGATCCTAATCATGCAATGTGTGAGGATGGATTTAATGCAATAAAACTGGGTTGTAGAAAAGGTATGATCAAAGTGTTACTTGCCTTGCTGATGATCCGCGAAACCTAGAGATTCAAAGTAACAGGCGGCGCACTCCGGGTATTCTGTCGCAGACAAACAAACAAGCATACAATAAGTACTCATCTAATGCACAGGTAAAACTCAAATAAAAGATCTAACCAGAAAGTTCAACTTAAGAACCCTGGTTTGCAAAAAGAATCAAATCGAACGAAGCAAAAGAAATCAAACGGCGAAAGAAAACAACTTCGTTCTAGTAATCTGGATCTAGGGCAAATTTTACAGTAGCAAAAACATGTTTAAGTTGATTATTCGGAAAGAGGGTTTCGAGACGAAACTCCAGGCGCTTGAATCGCCTGATTCCGATAAACGAGCGAAAAGTTATACTAAAACGAAAATCGGATCAGAAATCGCGATCAGAAAATAACCGCGGAAAATCCGACGAAAAAGAAAAATAACGAACAGATTAATTGGTAATTAACCTAATCCGAAAATAATTAAAAAAATAAATATTAAAAATAATAAAAAAAATTCGAAACTAAAACCGACGAAAAAAAAATATATATTTTTTTTAAAAACTAAAAATTCGGCACGGAAGTCGAGGTGGCGGCGCGCTGCTCCGGCGGCGGCGGATCGGGCGCGGGGCTGGTGTGGGCTGGGGGCTCGGGTGCGGCGCTATATAAAGGCGCCCCCGGGCGGAGTCCCGCTCGGGTACGGCCCATAGTCGGTTTCGTTTTTTTTAAATAATTACGCTCGGAAGAAAAATAAAAAGAAATACTAAACGGACTCCAAAAATCACGAAATAAATTTTTCCGGGTTTCTAAAATCAAGCCTGATAAAGTGAACATTTATCTGGGCCCAAACTACAACTTTGAAAAACGCGCATTTTTCCTAAATTCAAATAAAAATACCGAAAAACTCCGAAATAAATCTTATTTGATTTTTTATTAAATCCTCAATATTTCTATATTTTGGGAAAGTCATTTTATTCCCTCTCTCGTATTTTTGTAATAGAAATAATTGATGATAAAATAAATAAAATCAAATGATCCTGTTTACATAATTTGAGAAAACTCAAATATGTAAATAACGAAATCCCCAACTCTCTCCGTGGGTCCTTGAGTTGCTTAGGGTTTTCTAGGATCGAAACCAAAGGCAAAATAAAATATGATATGCATGATGACCTAATGTATAACATTCCAAATTGAAAATTTGGGATGTTACAAACCTACCCCCCTTAAGATGAATCTCGCCCTCGATATTCGGGTTGGCTAGAAAATAGGTGAGGGTGGTCCTTGAGCAAATCTTCCTCTAGCTCCCAGGTGGCTTCATCCTCCGTGTGGTGGCTCCACTGAACTTTGCAAAACTTGATAACCTTGCTGCGAGTAACTCGGCTGGCAAACTCAAGAATCTTGACTGGTTTCTCCTCATAGGTCAAATTGTTATCGAACTGAATTGCTTCCAATGGCACTGTGTCTCTTAAAGGTATGTCAGTCATCTCCGCGTGACACTTTTTCAACTGAGAAACATGGAACACATCATGAACTCCTGTCAATCCTTCTGGCAATTCCAACTTGTAGGCCACTTCTCCCATACGCTCCAAAACTCGATATGGCCCTACAAATCGTGGTGCTAACTTCCCCTTAACTCCAAATCGCTTAATCCCTCGAAGTGGGGATACTCGAAGATAAGCTTTGTCTCCAACTTCGTAAACTGTCTCCTTGCGTTTAGAATCTGCGTAGCTCTTCTGCCTGGACTGGGCTACCTTGAGCCTATCGCGAATCAACTTCACCTTCTGTTCAGACTCCTTAATCAGATCTGGTCCAAACAACTGATGGTCTCCAACTTCGTCCCATGACAACGGTGTCCTGCACCTCCTTCCGTACAAAGCTTCGAAAGGGGCCATCTTCAAACTGTTTGGTAACTATTATTGTAAGAGAACTCTGCATATGGCAAATTATCGTCCCAACTAGATCCATAATCTAGCGCACAAGCTCTCAGCATATCCTCCAAAATCTGATTAACTCTCTCGGTCTGTCCATCTGTCTGCGGATGAAAAGCTGTACTAAATTCTAGCCTAGTACCCAAAGTCTCATGCAACTGCTTCCAGAACTTTGAGGTAAACTGGGTTCCTCTATCTGATACGATACTCCTCGGAACTCCATGCAAACATATGATCCTGGTCATGTATATCTTTGCCAACTTAGCACTGGTGTAAGTGGTCTTTACTGGGATGAAATGAGCTACCTTCGTCAATCGATCGACTACAACCCAAATCGAGTCATAGCCTGAACGAGTCCTTGGTAATCCCGTGATAAAATCCATGCCTAGCTTATCCCACTTCCATTCGGGTATCGGCAATGGTTGCAACAATCCTGCTTGCTTCTGATGCTCTGCCTTTACTCTCTGACATACGTCACAAATTGCTACATACTCCGCAATATCCTTCTTCATTCTGGTCCACCAGAAAATATCCTTCAAATCCAAATACATCTTGGTATTTCCTGGGTGAATCGAATACAGTGAATCATGTGCCTCTTGCAGAATCAACTTTCTGATCTCCGGGTCATTAGGTACATAAACACGGTCTTCAAACCATAGGGTGTCGTGCTCATCCTCACGAAATCCTTTAGCTTTTCCTTCTTTCATTTTCTCCTTTATAGAAGCAATCTCCTTGTCAGATTTCTGAGCTTCCCTGATTTTGCCCATCTAAGTTGACTGAATTTCCAATGCTGCCACATAGCATCTCGGAACTATTTCCAAACATAGTTCATGAAGATTTTCTGCTAACTCCTTGGGTATTTCTCCCGTCATTAACGTATTGACATGGCTCTTACGGCTTAATGCGCCAGCTACTACATTAGCCTTCCCGGGATGATAATGCAATCTCATATCATAATCCTTGATGAGCTCCAACCATCTCCTTTGTCTGAGGTTCAACTCCTTCTGTGTGAAAATGTACTTCAAACTCTTATGATCCGTGTACACCTCACAATGATTGCCGATGAGGAAATGTCTCCATGTCTTCAATGCATGCACTATGGCTGCTAACTCCAAATCATGCGTAGCGTAATTCAATTTGTGAGGCTTCAGTTGTCTTGAAGCATATGAAACAACTCTCCCTTCCTGCATAAGCACTGCTCCAAGTCCTCGACGTGAAGCGTCGCAATACACCTCATAATCCTTGGTTTGATCTGGTAAAATCAACACTGGTGAGGTAACCAAACGGTTCTTCAACTCCTGAAAACTTGCCTCACACTCCTCAGTCCATTTGAACATAGTATCCTTCTTCAGCAACTCCGTCATAGGCTTCGCAATCTTTGAAAAAATTTCAATAAACCTCCGGTAGTATCCTGCGAGTCCAAGAAAACTCCGGATCTCTCCAACTGTTTTTGGTGCTTCCCACTTGGTCACGGTTTCCACTTTAGCGGGATCAACAGCTATACCTTCTCCAGATATAACGTGTCCGAGGAATCCTACTTCCTTCAACCAAAACTCACATTTGCTGAACTTGGCATATAATTGATGTTCTCTGAGCTTTCCAAGTGCCAAATGCAAATGCTCCTTATGTTCCTCTTCATTCCTTGAATAAACCAGGATATCATCAATGAACACTACGACGAACTTATCCAAAAACTCCATAAACACTTTGTTCATCATGTTCATAAAATAGGCAGGCGCGTTAGTCAGTCCAAATGACATAACGGTATACTGATATAGTCCATATCTTGTGGTGAATGCTGTCTTAGGTATGTCCTGCTCTCGAATCTTCAACTGATGGTACCCTGATCGCAAATTGATCTTGGAAAACAATTTAGCTCCTTGCAATCGATCAAACAGATCGTTGATCATTGGTAGCGGGTACTTGTTCTTGATTGTTACTTCATTCAATCCTCGATAGTCAACAACCATCCTTAACGATCCATCCTTCTTCTCTACTAGAAGTACTGGTGATCCCCAAGGCGAAGAACTTGGGCGAATGTAACCTTTATCCAGTAACTCCTTAATCTGCTTCTTAATTTCCACCAAATCTTTTGCGGGCATCCTATATGGTCTCTTTGATATTGGCCCAGTGCCTATTACTGCATCGGGCTGAGCTTCAACCTCCTCCACATTAACGTGGTTCACCTGTCCCCTGTTGAAAGGGTTCGGCTTCTTTCCAGAGCTTCCATTGCCGTTTTGGCCTTCAGGGCATTCATTGGCATAATGTCCGGTCTTGGAACACTTGAAACAGGTGCCTTGACTCAGATCTCTCTTGGCTGGGGTTGATGGGGTGTTGCGGTTCTGTCCATTGCTTCCTCCATTCCCGTTACTATTCTTGGTGCCATTGTGATTGTGCGAGCTACCTACTCCATGGGTATGCTGAAAATGTCCTCCCGGTCTTGGGGTAAAACGTGGCTTCTGCTGAGCTCCTGAATTATACTTTGCTTGTCCATACTTCCTCTTGCGGTTCTCAATTTGCTGCTGCTTCCCTTCAATCATAAGAGCACGATATACCAACTCCTGGTAGTTGTTGAAGGTGGCTACCATCAACTGCATACTCAACTCATCATTCTGTCCTTCCAGGAACTTCTCCTGCTTAGCTGCATCCGTAGCAACGTCGTCTGTGTTGGAAATATGCCCTAGAGGCAATAATAAAAGCATTATTATTATATTTCCTTGTTCATGATAATTGTCTTTATTCATGCTATAATTGTGTTATCCGGAAATCGTAATACATGTGTGAATAACAGACACCAACATGTCCCTAGTGAGCCTCTAGTTGACTAGTTCGTTGATCAACAGATAGTCATGGTTTCCTGACTATGGACATTGGATGTCATTGATAACGAGATCACATCATTAGGAGAATGATGTGATGGACAAGACCCAATCCTAAACATAGCACAAGATCGTATAGTTCGTTTGCTAGAGTTTTCCAATGTCAAAGTATCTTTTTCTTAGACCATGAGATCGTGTAACTCCCGGATACCGTAGGAGTGCTTTGGGTATACCAAACGTCACAACGTAACTGGGTGACTATAAAGGTAGACTACGGGTATCTCCGAAAGTGTCTGTTGGGTGACATGGATCAAGACTGGGATTTGTCACTCCGTATGACGGAGAGGTATCACTGGGCCCACTCAGTAATGCATCATCATATTGAGCTCAAAGTGACCAAGTGTCTGGTCACGGGATCATGCATTACGGTACGAGTAAAGTGACTTGCCGGTAATGAGATTGAACGAGGTATTGGGATACCGACGATCGAATCTCGGGCAAGTAACATATCGATTGACAAAGGGAATTGCATACGGGGTTGATTGAATCCTTGACATCATGGTTCATCCGATGAGATCATCGTGGAGCATGTGGGAGCCAACATGGGTATCCAGATCCCGCTGTTGGTTATTGACTGGAGAGTCGTCTCGGTCATGTCTGCTTGTCTCCCGAACCCGTAGGGTCTACACACTTAAGGTTCGGTGACGCTAGGGTTATGAAGATATGTATATGCAGAAACCCGAATGTTGTTCGGAGTCCCGGATGAGATCCCGGACGTCACGAGGAGTTCCGGAATGGTCCGGAGGTAAAGAATTATATATAGGAAGTGCTGTTTCGGGCATCGGGACAAGTTTCGGGGTTATCGGTATTGTACCGGGACCACCGGAAGGGTCCCGGGGGTCCACCGGGTGGGGCCACCTATCCCGGAGGGCCCCATGGGCTGAAGTAGAAGGGAACCCAGCCCATAGTGGGCTGGGGCGCCAGCCCCTATAGGCCCATGCGCCTAGGGTTTCCACCATGGAAGAGTCCATGTGGTGGAAGGCACCCCTAGGTGCCTTGGGGGGGAGGGAAACCTCCCCTTGGCCGCCGCCCCCCTAGTAGATCTCATCTACTAGGGCCGGCGCCCCCCCCATGGCACCCCTATATATAGTGGGGGGGGGGGAGAGGAGGGATTTGAGACCAGCCCCTGGCGCCTCCCTCTCTCCCCGTTACGTCTCTCCCTCGTAGTCTTGGCGAAGCCCTGCTTCTGTGACGCCCTGCATCCACCACCACGCCGTCGTGCTGCTGGATCTTAATCAACCTCTCCTCCCCCCTTGCTGGATCAAGAAGGAGGAGACGTCTCCCGTCCCGTACGTGTGTTGAACGCGGAGGTGCCGTCCGTTCGGCGCTGGTCATCGGTGATTTGGATCACGTCGAGTACGACTACATCATCACCGTTCTTTTGAACGCTTCCGTGCGCAATCTACAAAGGTATGTAGATGCATTAGATGACTCGTTGCTAGATGAACTCCTAGATGATCTTGGTGAAACGAGTAGGAAATTTTTTGTTTTCTGCAACGTTCCCCAACAGTCTGGGGCATAACGTGCTAGCTTACTAAACTCCTCCACATACTGGCCAACTGTCCGTCCTCCTTGGCGCAAGTTATGAAACTCACACTTCTTCATGGCCATTGCTCCTGCTGAAACATGGGCAGTACGAAAAGCCTGCTGAAACTGATCCCATGTGACAGTGTCGACTGGGAAGGTGGCTATGAAATTCTCCCACCAGGATGCTGCGGGTCCTTCTAACTGATGTGCGGCAAACTTCACCTTCTCCGCATCTGTGCATCCTACTGTGGTCAACTCCCTAGCTATCTTGCAGAGCCAATCATCTGCTACTATCAGTTCGGTGCTACTGGAAAACACCGGCGGATTCAGCCTAAGAAAACGGGCTAAGTGGTCAACAGGTGGTGGTGGTGGTGGGTTGTTGTTGTTGTTCCCCTGATTCTGATTCTGAACTAGCAGCTGCATCAGGGTGTTCTGCTGCTGGATCAACTGGGTGAGCTCCGGCGGAAAGGCAAATCCGGGGTCACGTCTCAGAGGCATCTGAGGGTTTAGAAAAGATGAGATATAAGAATAGAGGGGGTCTAAAGAGAAAACACTACCCATATGTACATGAGGCAAAAGCAAACAATTCACTTCATTCAATCAAACAAAGGCATACAATCGATCTAGCTATCGCAAGAGTGCTCAGACTACTATATTTACATGGTGGACTACTACTACTGATGAGGTGGTCTACTAGAAATATTCTACGGTTGTAGACTCCATGATATCTGCTCCTGCTTCATCAACATAGTCATCATCGCTACTATCTGCTTCCGAGTCGGTGCCGTCGATGATGATGTAGTCTTCCGGGCTAATCTCCTTGGGTTCTTCGTCTTCATCTACTGGTGTCGGGCCTCCCATAAATATTCCAATCTTCTTGATCAGATCGTCATGCTTCTCCACCAATACTTCAATTTCTTCTTCATAATCTTCACGTGTAGCCTTGAGTTCTTCCTACAGTTCCTTGATTCTAGTCTTAGCCTTCTTCAGATCTATCATGTCGGCGCACATCTGATTCTCCTGTCGTCGAATGTGCTGGTTTAACTCCTGGATAAAAGCTGCGATTGATCTATCTTTCCTGGTGCTGATCATCTCCCAGTGTTCATCTCGGCGCCCACAAATCTGGTAGATAGTATCCTTGAGATCCTTGCGGTAGACTTCTCCAATGCGTCCCATGGCGATGTGAGCTGCCATACTCTTTCCTAGACTCCAAGTTGGTGCATCAAAAGAAAACTCTATGGGCTCAGTGACTGGCATGAACGTCCTTCCTGGAACTTGAACTTGAATCATCCAGCGCTCTTTTTCAGGTAAAGTGGCGTTGTAGGTTCCCGTGAAGCTTGGTACTCCTATGTTCAGGTATCTAGTGACTTCCTTCAAGTGGCGTCCAAAGGGTGTATCTTCATTTGGTTGTGTGAACTTGTTCCTTGCATCCGCCATCCTAAAGAGTAGAAAAGATGAGAAGTCAGAAGAGAAGAGGGTGGGTAGTGATCTAGGTCTTTAGCTTAGTGGTCGTGTCCTACAGTCAGCGTGTGCTCTGATACCATCTCTGTAGCAACCAGACCTCAAACAGTCTGATCTCTGTGCTCCGGTGTCATCCCTGGATCAGTAATGTTGACACCACACAGTACTCGAAGAATTTATAGCAGAGTAGCAATCACACACTTATTACATCGAGTGTCTCAAAAGAGAACTTATTACAATAAATATGGCTTAAGGCCATCTAATAACGATAACAGCGGAAGGCTTGGAAGGTAAGTGAGTCCATCAACTCCAACGGCATCACTAAGTATAGAACCACGACCTAAAAACTCCTTAATCATCGTCTGAAAAGTCTGCAACATTAACGTTGCAGCCCGAAAACGGGTCAGCACATGGAATATGCTGGCAAGGTAACACATAGAGAGTAATGGAATGCAACAGCTATACTATATGCATATTTGGCTGGTGGAAAGCTCTATGGTTACAGTTTTTGCGTAAAGCCAATTTTTCCCTACTTCAAAGGAATAAAATTAATTACTATCATGATGGTTGTTAAACATTGAGAATGGTTGACAGCATTCTCAATCCCAATTAAGTAACATCATTAAAACCCAACAAAATTAACTTTAGAGTAACATGTTGAGATTCACATGATAATCCAGGTACTAGATACTCAAGATGTCCATAACCGGGGACACGACTAATCATGATTAGTTTATACACTCTGCAGAGGTTTGCGCACTTTTCCCCACAAGACTCGATCGCCTCCGTTGGATTTCTCGCACTACATGGTGTTTGAGAAACGGATGACCGAGACACAGTCTTTCAGAAGCGCTAGCACCTTACGATGGATAGACCGGTACACCTACTTTCCCCTACATCTGATAGTCTACCCTGTAAGAGTTCGCACGACTTACTCAACTATGCCAGAGCCCATAATGGCTTGTGGCTGCACACGGAAGTTTCTAGTATGAATAATCTCATGATCCCTTTGAGCCTCGGTGGCGGTCCAAAATAAAAACAGGCAAGTCCTGGAATACCCAGGTGCCTCAATCCACCCAGATGTGTGTTAGGTTGCCACCTTAGATAAACCATTAATTAACAATCTCACATCTGTCATGGATATCACTCACCCAATCCACGTCTACTAGCATAGCATGGCATAAAGCAAACGCAGAAGTAACTCCCAAAGGTTTGATAATAAACAGGTAATAGGTACTACCTCATCTACTTCCCATCCCACAATTTAATTAGATCCTAATCATGCAATGTGTGAGGATGGATCTAATGCAATAAAACTGGGTTGTAGAAAAGGTATGATCAAAGTGTTACTTGCCTTGCTGATGATCCGCGAAACCTAGAGATTCAAAGTAACAGGCGGCGCACTCCGGGTATTCTGTCGCAGACAAACAAACAAGCATACAATAATTACTCATCTAATGCACAGGTAAAACTCAAATAAAAGATCTAACCAGAAAGTTCAACTTAAGAACCCTGATTTGCAAAAAGAATCAAATCAAACGAAGCAAAAGAAATCAAACGGCGAAAGAAAACAACTTCGTTCTAGTAATCTGGATCTAGGACAAATCGAACCCGGATTTACAATATGTTTAAGTTGATTATTCGGAAAGAGGGTTTCGAGACGAAACTCCAGGCGCTTGAATCGCCTGATTCCGGTAAACGAGCAAAAAGTTATACTAAAACGAAAATCGGATCAGAAATCGCGATCAGAAAATAACCGCGGAAAATCCGACGAAAAAGAAAAACGACGAACAGATTAATCGGTAATTAACCTAATCCAAAAATAATTAAAAAAAATAAATATTAAAAATAAAAAAATTTCGAAACTAAAACCGATGAAAAAAATATAATTTTTTTTAAAAAAATAAAAATTCGGCACGGAAGTCGAGGCGGCGGCGAACCTCGGGCTGCGCGCTGCTCCGGTGGCGGCGGCGGCGGCGGATCGGGCGCGGGGCTGGTGTGGGCTGGGGGCTCGGGTGCGGCGCTATATAAAGGCGCCCCCGGGCGGAGTCCCGCTCGGGAACGGCCCATAGTCGGTTTCGTTTTTTTTAAATAATTACGCTCGGAAGAAAAATAAAAAGAAATACTAAACGGACTCCCAAAATCACGAAATAAATTTTCCCGGGTTTCTAAAATCAAGCACCATAAAGTGAACATTTATCTGGGCCCAAACTACAACTTTGAAAAACGCGCATTTTTCCTAAATTCAAATAAAAATACCGAAAAACTCCGAAATAAATCTTATTTGATTTTTTTATTAAATCCTCAATATTTCTACATTTTGGGAAAGTCATTTTATTCCCTCTCTCATATTTTTGTAATAGAAATAATTGATGATAAAATAAATAAAATCAAATGATCCTGTTTACATAATTTGAGAAAACTCAAATATGTAAATAACGAAATCCCCAATTCTCTCCGTGGGTCCTTGAGTTGCTTAGGATTTTCTAGGATCGAAACCAAAGGCAAAATAAAATATGATATGCATGATGACCTAATGTATAACATTCCAAATTGAAAATTTGGGATGTTACATTTGAGCAGATATGGGTATATCTACTTAATGAAGCATAAATCTGAAACATTTGAAAAGTTCAAAGAATTTCAGAGTGAAGTGGAAATCATCGTAACAAGAAAATAAAGTTTCTACGATCTGATCGTGGAGGAGAATATTTGAGTTACGAGTTTGGTCTACATTTGAAACAATGCGGAATAGTTTTGCAACTCACGCCACCCGAAACACCACAACGTAATGGTGTATCCAAACGTCGTAATCGTACTTTACTGGATATGGTGCGATCTATGATGTCTCTTACTGATTTACCGCTATCATTTTGGGGTTATGCTTTAGAGACAGCTGCATTCACGTTAAATAGGGAACCATCGAAATCCGTTGAGACGACGCCTTATGAACCATGGTTTGGAAAGAAACCAAATTTGTCGTTTCTTAAAGTTTGGGGCTGCGATGCTTATGTGAAAAAGCTTCAACCTAACCCAAATCGAAGAAATGTGTCTTCATAGGATACACAAAGGAGACTATTGGGTACACCTTCAATCATAGATCCGAAGGCAAGACATTCGTTGCTAAGAATGTATCCTTTCTAGAGAAGGAGTTTCTCTCGAAAGAAGTGAGTGGGAGGAAAGTAGAACTTGATGAGGTAACCGTACCTGCTCCCTTATTGGAAAGTAGTTCATCACAGAAACCGGTTCCTGTGACACCTAGAGCAATTAGTGAGGAAGCTAATGATAATGATCATGAAACTTCAGATCAAGTTACTACCTGTAACACCCCGGATGTTAACTTTCCCTATTTGTACTCCAACTCTTGCCGTTTCCGGCGTTAAGTTTATTTATTTCCTCGGGTTCGGGTTTTGTCTCCATGTGTTGTTATCATTGTCATGCATCTCATATCATGTCATCATGTGCATTGCATTTGCATACGTGCTCGTCTCAGGCATTCGAGCATTTTTCCCGTTGTCCGTTTTGCATTCCGGCGCTTCGTTCTCCTCCGGTGGTCATTTCTAGCCTTCTTTCGTGTGTGGGGATTAAACATTTCCGGATTGGACCGAGACTTGCCAAGCGGCCTTGGTTTACTACCGGTAGACCGCCTGTCAAGTTTCGTACCATTTGGACTTCGTTTGATATTCCAACGGTTAACCGAGGGACCGAAAAGGCCTCGTGTGTGTTGCAGCCCAACAGCCCTCCAATTTGGCCCAAAACCCACCTAACTCTGCTCCATCATCTAGAGCGTTCGATCACGATCGCGTGGCCGAAAACCGCACCTCATTTGGACTCTCCTAGCTCCTCCTATGCCTATAAATAGATCCCTCCACGAAATTCCGGATCCCCCTCGTCCTCAAACCCTAATCCCAGATCCGGGCCGGCCGGACACATCCGCCCCGGCCGGACGCATCCGCCCCGCCGCCTCGGCCACTCCTGCGGCGCCAAGTGTCACCGCCGCCGTCTTCCCCCGCGCCGGCCCGCGCGGCCCATGGAAGGCCCTCCCGGCCCACGCGCCGCCGCCTCCCGGCCGCCGCCTCGCGCCGCCCCGCGCCGCCGCCGCCGCCTCGCGCCGTCGCCGCCACCGCCGACCCTGGGAGCACCTCGCCGGCCTTCTCCTTCCTCCGGCGAGCCGCGACAAACTCCGGTGTCTACAGTGTTTCCGGCCAACTTCGAAATCCGTGCAAACCCTAGATCCAGATCTGGGAGGTTGTTTTCTTTCCTAAGTCCCAGAAATTTCAGTCCAAGTGCTCATGTTCGTAGCTCCGTAACTTTGCATCCGTAGCTCCGATTCATGCATATAGCATATCAAAATGTTCATCTCAGAGAGTACATCATTTCATTCCATTGCATCATTTTCATTTGAGTTCATCTTGATGCCCGAAATGCTGTTAGAAGAGGGCTACTTGAGTTAATTGTCAGATCTGCTACTCCGTTTAGCACTTTTGTCATTTTTGCCATGATTATTGTGTGCATGATATGCCCATGAGTTCTACATGTGTTTTGTTAAGGGTTTTGTCATCTTTCCAGAGGTGCAGCCCATGTATTTTTAGGATGTGTGTGGTGACTTGTGCAAGCTTGCAAAGTGGTGCACTTGCTAATTCTGTGTTCAAGGACTTAGTGATTTCACTAAGTCCTGGAGCTGTTTATCTCATGTTGCCATATGTTCGTGTTGTTTCCTAGTGATCCGTCCCTCTTTTGAGGATGATAAGTAAGGAGTTTTGTTAATATTGTAGTGCTCTATCCATCCATGTCTTTTTTGCATTTATGGAGCACCCTAGCTTGAGTCAATTGAGCTCTACTTTTGCTACTTTGTGAATCTGGGCAGATTTTCAACTTGTTTGCAATTTTGCCGGTGATGTTGTAGTTGATCCGTGCATGCTATGCTATTGTTCTTGCCATATCTAGCTTGCATTTTATTCCTTATTGATGGGTGCATGCTTGTCTTGCCATGACTTTCTCTGTAGTGAGTGCATCGAGCTCGTAAACATGCCTACTTGAGTTATATTTCAGCATGTGCCGGTTTTCACTAAGTATGAAAACTGATTATGTTTTTGCTATGTTCACGTGCTTGCAATTGTATTTTCTGATCCCTTTTGGCTCAAGGTCACTAAGGGACTTTTGTTAAGCTCTTTGAGTAGCTCCATGCCATGCTTTACTTTGCCATTATCAAGTCCTGTAGCATGTAGTTTTGTTGCTCCGAAGAGGGCTACCTGATCTGAAATTCCAGACAACTGTTGATTTCACTAAGTCTGAGATCTGTTTGTCATATGCATTTTTGCCATGCTTGTTTGAACCTGTTATTGGATGAATTGGCCGTAGGTCAGTGCTAGACTTTTGTTAAGCATCTTGTGTGCACCCCTGCCATATATTTTGTTGTCATATTTGAGTGCTGTAGCATGTTCATTTCTTTGCATTTAGAGGCCTACTTGCTGTAAATCGCAGACCGGTGTCATTTTTGAGTCGCTTGCCATTTCCAAACCGTAACTCCGATTCCGGCGTTCTTTATATCGTTTTCAAGCGATTTCATCTCATCTTTCCAGTGGCACACTTGGATTTCCAAGTTGAGGCCAGGTTCATGCATTTCCTATCATATCTTGCATTTTGCATCCCGCATCACATCCCGCATAGCATATCATATTTGCATTGTGTTGTTTGAGTTTGCACGTGGTTGATTGTGTCATTGTTGCTTGTTTGCCTTGTTTGGGTAGAGCCAAGAGACGAGTTCGCTAATGAGGAGCCCGTTGAGTTTGCTTTTGAGGATCTAGTCAACTCTGACAACTGTGCAGGCAAGATGATCATACCCTCGAAATCACTACTATCTTTGCTATGCTAGTTTGCTCGCTCTTTTGCTGTGCCATTGCTACGATGCCTACCACTTGCTTGCAAGCCTCCCAAATTGCCATGTCAAACCTCTAACCCACCTTGTCCTAGCAAACCATTGATTGGCTATGTTACCGCTTTGCTCAGCCCCTCTTATAGCGTTGCTAGTTGCAGGTGAAGATTGGAGGCCGTTCCCTGTTGGAACATCTTTTATTTACTTGTGGGATATCATTATATTGCCATGTTATCTTAATGCATCTATATACTTGGTAAAGGGTGGAAGGCTCGGCCTCTCGCCTAGTGTTTTGTTCCACTCTTGCCGCCCTAGTTTCCGTCATATCGGTGTTATGTTCCCGCATTTTGCGTTCCATACGCGGTTGGGTTATAATGGGAACCCCTTGATATTTCGCCTTGATTAAAGCTTTTCCAGCAATGCCCAACATTGGTTTTACCATTCGCCACCTAGCCTTTTCTTTCCCTTGGGCTCTGCAGACTCAAGGGTCATCTTATTTTACCCCCCCGGGCCAGTGCTCCTCTGAGTGTTGGTCCAACCGAGCGATGTCCGGGGCTACCAGGGGCAACTCTGGGCTGGCCTACCCGACGTCTGGCTCATCTGAGTGTGCCCTGAGAAAGAGATATGTGCAGCTCCTATCGGGATTTGTCGGCACATTCGGGCGGTGTTGCTGGTCTTGTTTTAACCTGTCGAAGTGTCTTGAATTACCGAGATACCGAGTCCGATCGGAACGTCTTGGGAGGAGGTCTATTCCTTCGTTGACCATGAGAGCTTGTCATGGGCTAAGTTGGGACTCCCCTGCAGGGATTGAACTTTCGAAAGCCGTGCCCGCGGTTATGGGCAGATGGGAATTTGGTAATGTCCGGTTGTAGATAACTTGAACCTTAACTTAACTAAAATGAATCAACTGAGTGTGTTACCGTGATGGCCTCTTCTCGGCGGAGTCCGGGAAGTGGACACGGTGTTGGAGTAATGTTTGCGCAGGTTGCTCTCTAGTTTCTCGCTCGTGCTTTGCCTTCTCTCCTCGCTCTCTTTTGCGAATAAGTTAGCCACCATATTTGCTAGTCGCTTGCTGCAGCTCCACATATTTACTTTGCCTTACCTATAAGCTTAAATAGTCTTGATCGCGAGGGTGCGAGATTGCTGAGTCCCTGTGGCTCACAGATTAATATTACACCAGATGCAGGGCCTGATGATTCCGCTCCAGGAGACGCGTATGAGCTCAAGTGGGAGTTCGACGAAGACTCTCAACGTTACTATGTTTCCTTTCCCGTTGTCGCATGTTGGGTTCTCTTTTATTTTGGCGCCGTAGTCAGGCCATGAGTGTTTGGATGATGTAATGTTATTTATGTACTTGATTGACGTGGCGAGTGTAAGCCAACTATGTTATCTCCCCTTTATTATTTATATTACATGGGATGTTGTGAAGATTGCCTAACTTGCGACATATGCCTTCAATGCGATTATGCCTCTAAGTCGTGCCTCGACACGTGGGAGATATAGTCGCATCGAGGGTGTTACACTACCGAACCTCGTAGGTCAACCAGAGTAAGATCCACACCCGAGTGGTACGGTAATCCTGTTCTGGAAGTCATGTTACTTGACCATGATGAACCTATGAACTATGAAGAAGCGATGGTGAGCCCAGATTCCGCAAAATGGCTTGAGACCATAAAATCTGAGATGGGATCCATGTATGAAAACAAAGTATGGACTTTTGTTGACTTGCCCAATGATCGGCAAGCCATCGAGAATAAATGGATCTTCAAGAAGACTGACGCCGACGGTAATGTTACTGTCTACAAATCTCGACTTGTTGCGAAAGGTTTTCGACAAGTTCAAGGTGTTGACTATGATGAGACTTTCTCACCCGTAGCGATGCTTAAGTCTGTTCGAATCATGTTCGCAATTGCAGCATTTTATGATTATGAAATTTGGCAAATGGATGTCAAAACTGCATTCCTGAATGGATTTCTGGAAGAAGAGTTGTATATGATGCAACTAGAAGGTTTTGTCGATCCAAAGGGAGCTAACTAAGTGTGCAAGCTCCAGTGATCCATTTATGGACTGGTGCAAGCCTCTTGGAGTTGGAATAAACGTTTTGATAGTGTGATCAAAGCATATGGTTTTATACAGACTTTTGGAGAAGCCTGTATTTACAAGAAAGTGAGTGGGAGCTCTGTAGCATTTCTAATAATATATGTGGATGACATATTGCTGATTGGAAATGACATAGAATCTCTGGATAGCATAAAGGATACTTGAATAAGAGCTTTTCAATGGAAGACCTCAGAGAAGCTGCTTATATATTGGGCATCAAGATCTATAGAGATAGATCAAGACACTTAATTGGACTTTCACAAAGCACATACCTTGATAAAGTTTTGAAAAAGTTCAAAATGGATCAAGCAAAGAAAGGGTTCTTGCCTGTGTTACAAGGTGTGAAGTTGAGTAAGACTCAATGCCCGACCACTGCAGAAGATAGAGAGAAAATGAAAAGTGTTCCCTATGCTTCAGCCATAGGCTCTATCATGTATGCAATGCTGTGTACACGACCTGATGTGTGCCTTGCTATTAGTTTAGCAGGGAGGTACCAAAGTAATCTAGGAGTGGATCACTGGACAACGGTCAAGAACATCCTGAAATACCTGAAAAGGACTAAGGATATGTTTCTCGTTTATGGAGGTGACAAAGAGCTCATCATAAATGGTTACGTCGATGCAAGCTTTGACACTGATCCGGACGATTCTAAATCACAAACCGGATACGTGTTTATATTGAACGGTGGAGCTGTCAGTTGGTGCAGTTCTAAACAAAGCGTCGTGGCGGGATCTACGTGTGAAGCGGAGTACATAGCTGCTTCAGAAGCAGCAAATGAAGGAGTCTGGATGAAGGAGTTCATATCTGATCTAGATGTCATACCTAGTGCATCGGGTCCAATGAAAATATTTTGTGACAATACTGGTGCAATTGCCATGGCAAACGAATCCAGATTTCATAAGAGAACCAAGCACATCAAGAGATGCTTCAATTCCATCCGGGATCAAGTCCAGGTGGGAGACATAGAAATATGCAAGATACATACAGATCTGAATGTTGCAGACCCGTTGACTAAGCCTCTTCCACGAGCAAAACATGATCGGCACCAAGACTCCATGGGTGTTAGAATCATTACTGTGTAATCTAGATTATTGACTCTAGTGCAAGTGGGAGACTAAAAGGAAATATGCCCTAGAGGCAATAATAAAGTTATTATTTGTTTCCTCATATCATGATAAATGTTTATTATTAATGCTAGAATTGTATTAACCAGAAACATAATACATGTGTGAATACATAGACAAACATAGTGTCACTAGTATGCCTCTACTTGACTAGCTCGTTGATCAAAGATGGTTGTGTTTCCTAGCCATAGACATGAGTTGTCATTTAATTAACGGGATCACATCATTAGTAGAATGATGTGATTGACTTGACCCATTTTGTTAGCTTAGCACTTGATCGTTTTAGTTTACTGCTATTGCTTTCTTCATGACTTATACATGTTCCTATGACTATGAGATTATGCAACTCCCGATTACCGGAGGAACACTTTGTGTGCTACCAAACATCACAACGTAACTGGGTGATTATAAAGGTGCTCTACAGGTGTCTCCGATGGTACTTGTTGAGTTGGCATAGATCGAGATTAGGATTTGTCACTCCGATTGTCGGAGAGGTATCTCTGGGCCCTCTCGGTAATGCACATCACCATAAATCTTGCAAGCAATGCAACTAATGAGCTAGTTGCAGGACGATGCATTACATAACGAGTAAAGAGTCTTGCCGGTAACGAGATTGAGCTAGGTATTGAGATACCGACGATCGAATCTCGGGCATGTAACATACCGATGACAAAGGGAACAAACGTGTGTTGTTATGTGGTCTGACCGATAAAGATCTTCGTAGAATATGTAGGAACCAATATTAGCATCCAGGTTCCGCTATTGGTTATTGACCGGAGACGTGTCTCGGTCATTTCTACATAGTTCTCGAACCCGTAGGGTCCGCACGCTTAAAGTTCTGTGACGATCTGTATTATGAGTTTATATGGTTTGATGTACCGAAGGTAGTTCAGAGTCCCGGATATGATCACGGGCATGACGAGGAGTCTCGAAATGGTCGAGACATAAAGATTGATATATTGGAAGCCTACATTTGGATATTGGAAGAGTTCCGGGTGAAATCTGGATTTCACCGGAGTGTCCGAGGGGTTACCGGAACCCCCCGGGGGTTAATGGGCCTTGTTGGGCCCTAGTGGAGAGAGAGGGGCCGGCCAGGGTAGGCCGCATGCCCCCTTCCCCTCTGGTCCGAATTGGACTAGGAAGGGGGGGGGCGCCCCGCTTTCCTTCTCCTTCTCCCCCTTCCTTTCCCCCTCCTAGTAGGAGTAGGAAAGGGGGGGGTCCTAATCCTACTAGGAGGAGGACTCCTCCTCCTGGCGCGCCCTACAGGGCCGGCTGGCCTCCCCCTTGCTCCTTTATATACGAGGACAGGGGGCACCCTAGAACACACAAGTTGATCATTGATCTCTCCCAGCCGTGTGCGGTGCCCCCCTCCACCATAATCCACCTCGGTCATACTGTAGCGGTGCTTAGGCGAAGCCCTGCGACGGTAGCTTCATCAACATCGTCACCACGCCGTCGTGATGACGAAACTCTTCCTCGAGTTCTACTGGACCGTGAGTTCGTGGGACATCACCGAGCTGAACGTGTGCTGAACGCGGAGGTGCCGTACATTCGGTACTGAGGATCGGTCGATCGTGAAGACGTACGACTACATCAACCGCGTTGTTATAACGCTTTTGCTTAACGGTCTATGAGGGTACGTGGACGGCACTCTTCCCTCTCGTTGCTATGCATCACCATGATCTTGTGTGTGCGTAGGATTTTTTTTGAAATTACTACGTTCCCCAACAATAACATCTACGGTGTTTTCTTTTGAGGCATATGCAAGAGCAGCATGTACTATCCTGCACCTGACGCTAGTTATGATTGTCGGGTTAATTACATCTTGTACCCAACAGGGCAGGCCCATAGGCCTGGCAAAAGGGGTGACAACCCCGGGTCCCAAGAGGGGAGGGCCCCAATTACAAAATAGTATACTACTAAACACTATACAATTATATATTACATTTGAAATATTATTAAATGCATAAAATAGAGCCTCAATTTGAAGGAGTGCAAATACACACCACAACGTAATACTTTATACCATGCGGAGCCAAACCAAACCAACTAGCGAAGTTGAGTTTAAATATGGTAGTCTCACTTTATGCTGGGTGTGCTAGTACCCTAATGAAATTTATGACAACAATATTTCAATGTTTAAACCAATGCACAATTTTTGATTTGAGAAATGGGTAGGAGATGTCATTTGCACCAAATCAAACCAAGTGAATCTAGATGAGCATGTCTGACAATCAAATCATGTGCAAATGTATAATCCACAACATTTTTTGTTTTTTGACGATTCTATCATTGAACCCAACTTCCAAGTCACATTCGCTATACGCTAGAAATTTCTATGAATATGGTAGTAGAAACCACCACTAAAATATTGGTTAGTATGTATAATTTAGAAATATCTAACATGTTATTCAATGATATTAAAGGATATATGAACACACACATAGATATCCAAATATATGTCTATACTCTATATAGTTTATGCAATACTAGAAAAATAATTTGAATGGTTTTTTAACAAGAAAGAGAATTTTGGTAAATCATACAATTTAAATTTTGTAGAATCAAAAAATTTCAATGATGTACATTACTTGTGTAACAATGAATATATAACTATTATTTAGAAACATTTTTATTTGATTGAGAAATGGAAATCATATTAATTTATATTAAAACATGGTACACATAGTTTAAATACATATAAAAGTTCAGTATGAAAAATAATTATTTTACATCTCCTCGGGCCCAAAATTCGTTTTGTGTGCTAATTATAAAACATAAGGTAGTAAGTAAGAAAGGTACCAAATCAAAGTTGCATAACATATACAAAAGGACCACGACACATTTCTAATCCAACTTGCATTTTTCTCTCTTCCCAATATCAAAATGGGCAATGATATCAACCATAAGTAAGCTTAAAAGTAAATCGAAAGCATATCGTCGCGACATTATCTATCCATCTCTAACCTCCAGGTTATGCCTTTTGGAAGGGGGAAAACTTGACCACTGGATAACTTCATAGCAGCGATCTTTCAACAAAAACTATGTTAAGAAAAGAACATTAATTGTTCTGCATAGATTTCAAAAAATTTGAAAGGGTCCTAGACAATGCAACAAAACTATGTTAAGACAAGCACATTGGTGGTTTATCTGCTAGGTAGAATTTAAGCATATTATACTCGCAGTTTGCAGGTCGATGTCCTTCAAAATTATCATAAATGTCATCCCAAATTCCAGGAAGAATCAGGTCACGGAAGTTATCACAATCCTTGACAAGGCCAACATTCTCAACATCCACGTAGCAGTCTTTACATTGTCAAAGGATACTAAAAACTGCAAACAAAACACTTATTTGAATGAAACAACTTATAGTACTCTCTATATCAATATTACACAACATCAAAAATTGTATTTAACTATGTGGATAATGTTTTTATTGTGTATTTACTTTTTTGTGATAAAGGATTTTCTTTTGTAATTGTCAAAAGAATCATCATGGTTTAAATCACCTTTAAAGTGTAGTTTTGATAATAGTCAGCTTGCAATGGATCTTTGTCAAAAGTAAATCAACATGGATAGACAAGGAATCATAGTTTTTACTACCAAATTGTTGCTTCACTACTATTTTCCAGTACTAGGTATACTGTTCTGCCAAGCATATTCGCACGATGAACTATAGTACCCCAGATTGTGCTACTATCTATGTAGCTAGGATTATTTTCTCGCACATAGGACACAACATGCAAGAATGATTGGAAAAGTCATACCGAAACATATAATGCCTCATTTGCTTTTTTTCTTGCTCCAGATTCATAAACTCCACAAACTTAATGTTGGGGAACGCAGTATTTCAAAAAAATTCCTACGATCACGCTAGATCTATCTAGGAGATGCATAGCAACGAGAGGGGAGAGTGTGTCTACATACCCTCGTAGACCGAAAGCGGAAGCGTTAAGTAACGCGGTTGATTTAGTCGAACGTCTTCGCGATCCAACCGATCAAGTACCGAACACACGGCACCTCCGCAATTTGCACACGTTCAACTCGGTGATGTCCCTCGTACTCTTGACCCAGCTGAGGCCGAGGGTGAGTTCCGTCAGCATGATGGCATGCTGATGGTGATGATGAAGTTACCGATGCAGGGCTTCGCCAAAGCACTATGACAATATGACCGAGGTGTAATGCTGTGGAGGAGGGCACCACACATGGTTAAAGATCAACTTGTGTGTCCATGGGGTGCCCCCTCCCTCGTATATAAAGGAGGGGAGGAGGGGGCCGGCCGACCACAAGGGGCGCACCCAAGGGAGAGGTAGGGGCACCCCCAGTAGGTTCCCCCCTTTCCTAGCCCAACAAGGAGAAGAAGGAAGGAGAGGGAGAGGGAGAGGGAAAGAGGGGCCGCGCCCCCTCCCCTTGTCCTATTCGGACTCCCCTTGGGGAGGGGGGGGGCACCACCTCCTGGCTGCGGCTCTCTCTCTCCCCTAAGGCCCACTAAGGCCCATAACTTCCCGGGGGGGGGTCCCGAAAACCCTCCGGCACTCCAATTTTCTCCGAAACTATCCAGAACACTTCCGGTGTCCGAATAACATGGTCCAATATATCAATCTTTATGTCTCGTCCATTTCGAGACTCCTCGTCATGTCCATGATCACATCCGGGACTCCGAACAACCTTCGGTACATCAAATCACATAACTCACAATACATATCGACATCGAACGTTAAGTGTGCAGACCCTATGGGTTCGAGAACTATGTAGACATGACCGAGACTCATCTCTGGTCAATAGCCAATAGCGGAACCTGGATGCTCATATTGGTTCCTACATATTCTACGATGATCTTTATCGGTCAAACCGCATAACAACATACGTTGTTCCCTTTGTCATTGGTATGTTACTTGCCCAAGATTCGATTGTCGGTATCATCATACCTAGTTCAATATCATCACCGGCAAGTCTCTTTACTCATTTCGTAATGCATCATCCCGCAACTAACTCATTAGTCACATTGCTTGCAAGGCTTATAGTGATGTGCATTACCGAGAGGGCCCAGAGATACCTCTCCGACAATCAGAGTGACAAATCCTAATTTCGATCTATGCCAACTCAACAAACACCACCGGAGACACCTGTAGAGCATCTTTATAATCACCCAGTTACGTTGTGACATTTGATAGCACAAAAGGTGTTCCTCCGGTATTCGGGAGTTGCGTAATCTCATAGTCTGAGGAACATGTATAAGTCATGAAGAAAGCAATAGCAATAAACTAAACGATCATTGTGCTAAGCTAATGGATGGGTCTTGTCCATCACATCATTCTCTAATGATGTGATACCGTTCATCAAATGAAAACACATGTCTATGGCTAGGAAACTTAACCATCTTTGATTAACGAGCTAGTCAAGTAGAGGCATACTAGGGACACTCTGTTTGTCTATGTATTCACACATGTACTAAGTTTCCGGTTAATACAATTCTAGCATGAATAATAAAAATTTATCATGATATAAGGAAATATAAATAACAACTTTATTATTTCTTCTAGGGCATATTTCCTTCAGTCTCCCACTTGCACTAGAGTCAATAATCTAGTTCACATCGACGTGTGATTTCACACCAATAGTTCACATCTTTATGTGATTAGTTCACATCTCCATGTGACTAATACCCAAAGGGTTTACTAGAGTCAATAACCTAGTTCACATCGCTATGTGATTAGCACCCAAAGAGTGATCATGTTTTGCTTGTGATAGAAGTTTAGTCAACGGGTCTGCCACATTCAGAGCCGTATGTATTTTGCAAATTTTCTATGTCTACAATGCTCTGCACGGAGCTACTCTAGCTAATCGCTCCCACTTTCAATATGTATCTAGATCGAGACTTAGAGTCATCCAGATCGGTGTCAAAGATTGCATCAATGTAAATCTTTACGACGAACTCTTTGTCACCTCCATAACCGAGAAACATTTCCTTATACCACTAAGGATAATTTTGACCGCTGTTCTGTGATCCACTCCTGGGTCACTATTGTACCCTCTTGCCAAACTCCTGGTGAGGTACACAATAGGTCTGGTACACAGCATATCATACTTTATAGAACCTATGACTGAGGCATAGGGAATGACTTTTCATTCTCTTTCTATTTTCTACCGTGGTCGGGTTTTGAGTCTTTACTCAACTTCACACCTTGCAACACAGGCAACAACCCTTTCTTTGCTCGATCCATTTTGAACTTCTTCAAAACTTTATCAAGGTATGTGCTTTGTGTAAGTCCAATTAAGCGTCTTGATCTATCTCTATAGATCTTGATGCCCAATATATAAGCAGCTTCACCGAGGTATTTCATTGAAAAATTCTTATTCAAGTATCCTTTTATGCTATTCAGAAATTCAGTATCATTTCCAATCAACAATATGTGATCCACATATAATATCAGAAATGCTACGGAGCTCCCACTCACTTTCTTGTAAATACAAGCTTCTCCAAAAGTCTATATGTCACATCCCTAGTTCTGGTAATGCTTAGTGCTAGCATCTTGTGTTTCATCATGTTTAAGTTTCTATTAAAGTTGAAATGAGGATAGAAGAAACCCCCAGCACCACTTAATCCAACTAGGGTTACTAAAATACTTTTTCAATGAACCTGAAATGGCTTCAAGAATGTTCATCATCTTTGCCTTGGTCTAGAACCTCTCACAAAAATGGTTCACATTTTTCTAGGACAACATTGGGTCACTGAATTAAATCATATCCTATTTGCATTTGGGCATTTAAATGCTATATAATATTTTAAGTGTCCAAATATTCGTGAACTAAAATGTTCACTATTGGAAATATTCCAAACAGTAGCCTTGAGCAGTTTCATGAATTTTGAGATTGTTTTGGTGTTTTTAATAAAGCCCTAAAGTTATAGAATAAATAGAAAATAGAAACAAGTTAGAAAAGGGCAGAAACTCACCTGGCCTTACCAGAGAGGCCCAGCAGCAACCAGCTGTCGGGGGACTAATCCATGAACACCTATGGGACCGGTGGACCGAGTCCCTTTCGGTTCGGCGGGGGCGGAGGTCATGCAAAGAGCGGATCGAGGCGAAGCACACGAGCAGTTTACCCAGGTTCGGGCCGCACGGATGCGTAAAACCCTACTCTTGCTTTGTGGTTTGTATTGAGTTCTTGCTCGGGAGCGCCGAGTGCTACAGTACACACCAGTAGCTAACGAGACCGAGCGTGAGTGTTCTGTTTTTCTGAACCACTCTCTACGTTGCGCATGGGCCTCCTTTTACATGCTCAAGGGGTCACCGACAGGTGGCAACGGAGACAAAGGGTAAAAATGAAAAAGGTGATGCGGTAGGTACAGCTACCTGCTACAGTGTATCATACCTAACCCTGACGGCAGGGGACAAGGGCCTTAAATGCCCGTCTGCGTCGCCTAAACAGTGTAAAAGGGACCGTCAAGGATGCCACCGCTCGCCACGATGGCAATCTTTTCAGCTCCGCTTGCCACCGCTCACCGCTGGCTGCACAGCCGCCCGCCACGCACGCCTGGAAGGGTCCCAGAGCGACACGTTGGTGGATGTGCTGGAGCGCGGGCACAGAGTGGTGGCTTGCCGCGGCAAGCGCCTTGCCGCGGTCGTTGTCTTGTCGTGTCTGGGAGCTTGTCGCTCACCGGGCCTTGTCGGGACGTGTGGCGCACCGCGGCAAGTTCCTTGAGATGCCTTGGGTGGCCTTCCCGGCAAGCTCCTCTTGCCGGGGTCTTAACTTGGATACTTTGTTCTTGAATGGCTCCAAAGGAACCACGGGGGACCTGGGCGGTCACCTGGCAAGCCTTGCCGCGGGATGCTGCGACTGCCGTGCACAAGTTCGGGATACTAGGGTACCCCTACTCTAGTACACCGACAGGAGCCCCCGGGCCTGGGCCATACACGGCGCCGAGCGCTGTTGGGCCAGGCCCAAAACAGGGCACGGGCACGCGCGGCCTAGGTTACGCCGTATCTCTCTCCGCATCCACCGCGCCCTCCCCGAACGGCACGCGTTGAATGCGGCGTCGTGGGAGAGATCATGGGGGGTTTCTTTATTCGGAAATGCGGAACGTCCGCCCCATCCCTCTTTATAAGCAGAGGAAACAGGGGTAGTTCGCCCATTTGCCAGTTGCTGCTTCAATCTCGGAAATCTCCGCTGCTCCCTTGTCTTCCCAAAGTCAAAAGAGAGCAGCGCTACGCCCCTCATCGCCACCAGCACCACCAACGCCGTCGACCTCCTCCACCACTTCCGCCATGGCTCCAAAAACCGACAAGGGGAAGGTTGTGAAGTCGACCGAGGCGCAGCGGCTTGCGGCGCTGCGGAAGGAGCGGGCAGTCTTCCCCCAAGCTCGCCGCGAAGGAGCTGAGGGAGAACTACTACCTCTTCTGGTCGACGGAGACGCGGGCGCACCCGCGCACGAAGGTACTTCCCGCCGCCGCTTGGAAGAAGGCTCCGAACGGATACACTTTCTTTGCCTTGTTCTTCTACTGTGGGCTCTGCTCGCCTTTCTCTGAATTCTTCTGTGATATCATGAACACCTACGGGTTCCACCTCCTTGACTTCACCCCCAATGCCGTTCTGACCATGGCAGTTTTCGCACATCTTTGCGAAAACTTTGTCGGAGTCCATCCCAATGTAGCCCTCTTTCGCCATTTCTTTATACCCCGAGTAGAGAGAGGAGAGCCTTTATCCGGCGGAATCGCCTGGATCTCAAGGGCCGGCAAGAAGGAAACTTATCTGGAGGGAGAGTTCCGCGACAAGTGGGAGGAATGGAGGGCAGACTGGTGCTGGATTGACGAGGAGAACCCGCAGCCGTTTACCACCCGGCGCCAAACCCCAGTAGCACGCGGCAGCGATTGGAGTGACGTGGCCCCGGAAGACGACAGGCTGAAGATTGCTGTCACCCGGATCCTGCGCCTCAGGCTTGCCGGGCTCACTGTAGGCGCTGTTGGCGCAGATTTTCTTCGCCGCCGCATCGCCCCCCTGCAGGAACGGGGGAGGCCCGCCTGGGAGTTCAAGAATGCGGCAGATATCATGAGGCTGCGCCCGGGCCTCAACTTCAACTTCACTGTCCTGGAGCTCAACGCGATGCTCCAGGAGCTGTTCAAGTATGACCCCCAACATCCCGAAGTTTTCAGGTTGCCGGGGGGTGTCGTTCCGCTGTGCAACAATTCCTCGCTCGACCGCATCCGGGCAATGATGCCGCAGTGCGACTCGCACGGGATTGTCCCAACTTGGCAAGAGCCTGCGGACGACGTCGTGCAGCAATTCTTCGATGGCTTGGTAGAAGTGCCGATCCGTCCCGACGAGAAGGACAGCCTTACCCGCGACACCACCGATGAGGAGATGACACGCATCACCACCAGGATGGAAGAGGCGGCGGCAGCCGCAGCCGCGGGCGAATTTGGATTCACCGTGGAGGAGGCAGATGCAGCAGAGGCGGGAAGTCATGCCGAGCAAGAGGAGCGCGTCGGCGAGAAAGAACTTGCCGGGCATGGCGCCGGGTCGAGCGAGCCCGCCAAGGATACGAGCGGCTCGCTGGAGATCTACTCGTCTTCCACCTCATCTTTAGACAGCTCACCGCAAGCAGAGCCTCCATCTCCACTAAGAAGGCGCCTCCGCAAGGCCGGGGAGGTAGCGGAGCGGCAGACGAGTCAACAGCCGCCGCGCCGCACGTCACGCTCCACCGCGGCAAGCACCGTTGTCGCGGGAGCATCTCACGCTGCAGCGGCAACTGGAGCGGGGTCCTCCCGGACCACCGCTTCTGCTCCTGCCGCTTCTCATGCCGCGACGACAGCTGGAGCGGGGTCATCGCAGACCACCGCCACTGTTCCCGCCAAGCGGTCAAGGGAAGCCACTCCTCCGCCTCCTCGCGCTGGACGTGAGCCGGACTTCGACTTCTCCGCGTTCAGCTCCGACGAGGAAGAAGAAGAAGAGTAAGATCCTCTTGTTGTACTTGTAGTTCTTTGATTCTTGCTGTTTTGTCTTGTATCTCACTTGCTTTACTCTGAACTTATTCCTTTTCAGGACTCTGGCCCAGAGAGCAGCGAAGAGAGCCAAGGCCCCGGTGATTATCATCGAGGATGAACCCACGGTGACAGCGGGGGGTGCACCCGAGACAACCTTGCCGGACATGGCAACTTTTCTCCAGAGCAGCCCCCAGCATAAGTATCTGGTTTGCTTTCTGCTGTGAGGCGCGCATGGATACTCTGTCTTTGCTGATATCTGACTGCTGGTCTGTGTAGGAGCAGAGCAGCCCCACCAGGAGCCAAGGGAGAGTCCTCCGGCAAGGGAGAGCTTTCCGGTAAGGGAGAAGTCTCCGGCAAGGGAGAGTTCTCCGGCAAGGGACAGCACCAGCGGCCCCCCGACGGCGGAGACCATGACTGGAGAACTGGGTACAGGTAATCCTCTTGCTTCGAAACTTCCCTTGGGTTCTTCTTCTTTTGATCTTCTTCTTGTTGAATATTTGCTTGACTCTTCTCCCTTTTCCGGCCGTCAGACCCATCTGCTGCGGAGCAGATGGAGACCGAGGTGGCCGCCGACGAAGCAGCCGGTGCTAGCGATCCCGCCGGTGCAGAGGCCGCCAAGGCTGCCGCCGCAGCAACTCGCGAGGGGTCTGGCGATTGCACTGACGGCCCTGAGGCCGCAGGAGCGCCGGGCGCTACGTCGACCGCCGACCCGTCCGCCGCTGCCGCAGCGCCAGGCTCCGAAGAGCCCCAGCCAGGCGTCTACTTGAAGGCCGGCGAAGGCGTCTTCATCAACCTCCCCTGGGCGTCAAGCTCCAGGGCGCCAGTTGAAGGGGAGAGCTTCGACGGAGAAGTGCTCGCCTCCGCTGGGCTGACGCTGGTTGACGCGCCAAGCAGCAGCAGCAACGAGTCTGAGGAGGAGCGGCTGCTGCGGAAGCTGGTGTCGCTCTACCGCACGCGGCAAGCCAAGCTGGAATCCCGCGAGGCGCTTGTCGCGAAGGCGGGGGCAGACATCGAGAAGCGCGCGGAGGAGCTCCGGGGTCTCCACCAGGAAGTTCTCCGGTCCCTGGCAGAGGAGCGAGAGCAACTTGCCGAAGCGCAGAAGGTCTTCTTCCTCGAGAAGGCCGAAGTCGAAGAGCAACAGCGGCTTGCCGCTGTGAAGCTATCCGCAGAGGAGGGCGAGCTGGCGCAGCGGAAGGTCAATCTTGACGCCCACGAGGAGGAGCTTGCCGTGCGCGAGGAAAAACTCGGCGGAGCTCTCAAGCAAGCAGAGGATGCTGCCGCCGCCGCCGAGGCCGCCAAGAAGGAGCTGGAGAAGAAGGTGGCGCAGCTAGAGGCCGATCTCGCCGAGGAGGGCAAAGAGCTTAGCGCCGCCAAGGACTCTAATGCGGATCTTGAGTTGAAGCTGTCCACTTTGACCAAGATGCTGGACGGCGCCAAGGAACAGGAGGCGGCCTTGAAAGAAGAGATCAAGGACGACAAGGCGCTGCTGGAGAGTGTTGCCACCACCCAGAATGCTTTCAGGGAGACTGTGGAGCACTGGACGGAGAGTCTTGTGAATGCTGCCACAGACATTGACAGGGAGTTGGCGCAGCTGGGGATGGAGGATATCGGGTATCCCTCCGACGAGAACCTCCAACCTAGCGCCAAACTCGTCTTGTTCTTCAAAGGCGTGGCGACGGCCCTTCAGCGGCTCTGGGAGAAGATCCCAAAGCAGCTGGCCGACGAGTCGCGCAAGATCTGTGCGGGAGCTCTTCAGAAAGTGCTGGTGAAGGTGGCCTTCCACAATCCGGGCCTCAACCTCACCAACGTCCTCAAGACCCTGCCGCCGGATGCTGATCTAGAGGCGCTCAAGACCCTTGTCGCACCCATTGTGGACAAGGTGAGCGGGATCAAGAGGATCGAAGGCGATCACGTAGACTAGGCCGCCCGTTTCTTCTTTTCTTGTCGCTGTCCGCCATGTTATGAAAACAATCTGTTAGAGCCGCGACAAGCTATCTTCGTAATATAACTCTATTCTGGGTAATGATTGCAATGTTATTCCCTTTACTTGATTCCTCCCTTTGTATGTTTTTGCCCTACGCTTTTAGGGAACTTGCCGGTGCAGGCACCTTGGCCGCGAGCGCTGAGTGCGGGACGTCAGCAGCCTGCTGGCGGTGCTGCTACCGACAAGAAACCTTGTCGCAACTAGTCGCAGCTCATTTAAGTTGTTGAGCGGACTTGAAACAAAGTAAGGGCGCAACTAGCTAAGAGTTGGTTCCTCCGCGCACAGGTTTTCCATACAAAGTGCGGTTGTTCAAGGGAGATAACTTGAAAATTTAAAAAATCTGATTGCTCAAACTTTGGCAACTTAGCTTTTCTGTCGTTTGCTTCCCGGTAAGGCGAAACTTTCTTGAACGACGCCATTATCTTCTCCTTTCCCTCCCGGTAAACTTGTGGGCGAGGGAACCTTCCTTTCCTTTAGAAAATAGAAAGAAGAGAAAATAAAGATATGGAGCCTTATGCCTCGTTGCTGCTTACCGGGGAGTAGGTGCTGCACAAAGTGTCAGATAACACATGCAAAAAATAGAAAGCATGAAATTGACAAGGCGTGCGGTGCACATGAGCTTTACTTATGCACGGGGTCTGTGCCCGGCTTTGTACAAAGGATTACATGTAGCAGCGGCAAGACTTGTACAAAAGGTGGTTGCCAGAACAGGTTCCGGCAACCGCGCCTTACGGGTAAAACTTACGAAGATGCTCAATATTCCAGGAGTTGCTCACCGGAATGGCATCTTCGGTCTCAAGGCGGACAGCGCCAGGCCTAGTGACTCGTTTCACCCGGTAAGGGCCTTCCCACTGTGGCGTCAACTTGTTGGAATTCTTGGCGGACTGAACACGCCGAAGAACAAGGTCGCCTTCCTCGAAACTTCTGGCATTAACTTTGTGGCTATGGTAGCGGCGCAAAGCTTGCTGGTAGCGAGCAGCTCGTACAGCAGCCTGAATACGGTCTTCCTCAAGGAGCAGCGCATCATCTTGTCGCAGCTGCTCTTGCTCAAGCTCATCATAAGCGAGCACTCAAGGTGACCCGTATACGAGTTCTGTGGGGAGAACTGCCTCTTCTCCATATACTAGAGCGAAAGGTGTCTGGCTAGTGGCTCGATTTGGCGTCGTCCTGATCGACCAAAGAGCCACCAGCAGCTCCTTGATCCAGTTTTTTCCGCACTTGTGCAGCCTGTCGAAAGTTCTGGTCTTGAGCCCTCGCAGCACTTTAGCATTTGCCCTCTCCGCTTGACCGTTGCTTCTCGGGTGAGCAACAGAAGCGAAGCAGACCTTGGCGCCAAGATCTTGGACGTACTGCATGAAGGTGCGGCTCGTGAATTGCGTACCGTTGTCGGTGATTATCCTGTTAGGGATCCCGAAGCGGCAAACAATCGACCTGAAGAACTTGACTGCTGACTGTGCTGTCACCTTCCTCACTGGTTCCACTTCCGGCCACTTTGTGAACTTGTCGATTGCAACGTACAAGTACTCAAAGCCCCCGATTGCTCGGGGAAAGGGGCCGAGGATGTCGAGCCCCCAGACCGAAAATGGCCAGGATAAAGGGATTATCTGGAGAGCTTGAGCTGGTTGGTGTATCTGCTTGGAATGGAACTGGCACGCTTCACACTTGGTTACTTGTGCAGTTGCATCCTGGAGGGCTGTCGGCCAAAAGAAACCTTGCCGGAATGCTTTGCCGACAAGTGCTCTTGCGCCAATGTGGTGTCCACATATGCCTCCATGTATCTCTGCCAACAGCTTTTGTCCGTCTTCCCGGTGAATACACTTCAATTTCACACCGTTGAGTCTTCTTCTGTACAGTGTCTTGTCGACAAACTGGTACATACTTGACTGCCGGGCTACTCTTTCCGCTTCTTCTTGCTCTTCGGGAAGTTCTCCTGTCTGAAGGAAACGGACAATCTGCTGCGCCCATGCTGGAGCTTGTGGCTCGACAACAAGGACTAAAGGCAAATCTGCTCCTGCGGGAACATCCGCTTCTACGGCGAGAACCTGCGGCTCTGCCGGAGCTTGACGTTCCCCGGCAAGCTTGCCGGAGCAAAACTTGTCAGGAGCTTCTGCTTCAACGGAACAAACCCTAGGGCTTGCCGGAGCAGACTGCTCCTCAGCGCCTTTGGCATTGATCTTAGGGACCTTCTTGGCGGCGGCTTCGGGAAGCTCTGCCAGAAAATAGTCACCAGAAATCAACTTCCTCTTCTTGCTCTGTCCAGTTGATGGCGTTACGGAAGGTTGAGTCAGCTTGAGCACAAAGATTCCTGGTTCCACAGGTAACTTAAGTGCGGCGCACTTTGACAGGCCATCAGCAATAGCGTTCTGAGCTCTTGGAACATGCTCCATCTGTAGGCCGTCAAAGTGCTCTTCTAGCTTTCTCACTTCATCGACGTAGGCTTCCATCAACGGACTTTGATAGCTCTTGTTCACTTGGCGGACGACAAGCTGCGAGTCACCCCTGACAATGAGCTTCTTGATCCCAAGGTCTGCCGCGATCTTGAGGCCGGCAAGCAAGCCTTCATACTCTGCAGTATTGTTAGTTGCTTGCTCCTTGGGAAAGTGCATCTGGACTACGTACTTGAGGTGCTCTCCGGTGGGTGCGACAAGCAGCACACCAGCGCCGGCGCCTTGCAGCGAAAAGGCACCATCAAAGTACATCAGCCACTCTTTGCTTGCTTCCTTGATGGGGATGCTCGTTTCTGGAATTTCTTCATCTGGTGTTGGCGTCCATTCTGCTATGAATTCTGCCAATGCTCTGCTTTGGATAGTTGAAGTACTCTCAAACTTGAGGCCAAAGCTTGACAGTTCCAGTGCCAACTCAACAATCCTGCCTGTCGCTTCTGGATTCTGTAGTATCCTCTTCAGCAGAAAGCGAGTGATAACTGTGACCTCATGTGCTTGGAAGTAATGGCGCAGCTTTCTCGAGGCCATGAGAAGGCCGAAAAGCAATTTTTGCACGCCAGAGTACCTTGACCTAGCCCCCTACAGAAGGGAACTGACAAAGTAAACTGGGCGCTGGACCATTCTCTTCTGTATCTCCTCGCGCGCCTGCGCAGACCCATCCTTGTCGGGACCAGAGCTTGTCGGGGAAGCCCCCTGCTTGTCGCTAGATGTGCCTGCCGTGGTTGTTGGCTCGTCATCTGCCTCCCTCTCCGCTACTAACGCAGCACTAACTTCTTGATTGGTTGCTGCTATATACAGCAGCAACTTCTCTTGTGGTTTAGGTGCGACAAGTATTGGAGGAGAAGACAGGTATCTCTTCAAGTCTTGCAGCGCCGCCTCCGCTTCCGGAGTCCATTTCATTGGACCTGCCTTTTTCAATAATTTGAAAAATGGCAGGGCGCGCTCAGCTGACCTAGAGATAAACCTGCTGAGAGCAGCCACGCAACCGGCAAGTCTTTGTACATCCTTGACGCGCTTTGGTGCTTCAATCTGCTCAATGGCCTTGATCTTGTCGGGATTGGCTTCAATTCCCCGCTGAGACACGACGAACCCGAGAAGCTTGCCGGAGGGGACTCCAAACACACACTTCTCGGGGTTAAGCTTGAGGCTAATCTTGCGCAGATTTGCAAAGGTCTCGTCTAAATCTTGGATCAGAGTTGCCTTGTCCTTGCTCTTGACCACTATATCATCCATGTAGGCTTCCACATTCCTGTGTATTTGTGGCTCAAGAGCGACATGGACTACTCTTGCAAATGTTGAGCCAGCATTTTTTAATCCGAAAGGCATCCGTATGAAACAGTACGTGCCACATGGAGTAATGAATGCGGTCTTCTCCTCATCCTCTTCTGCCATGAAGATCTGATGGTATCCTGAGTATGCGTCAAGAAATGAAAGCAAATCACATCCGGCTGTGGAGTCAACAATCTGGTCAATGCGCGGCAAAGGAAATGGGTCTTTGGGACAAGCTTTGTTAACATCGGTAAAATCGATACAAAGTCTCCATTTCCCATTCGCCTTGCGCACGACTACAGGATTGGCCAACCACGTAGGATGGAGCACTCCTCTGACAAGGCCTGCTGCTTCCAACTTCTTGATCTCTTCTGCAATGAACTCTTGGCGCTCCACTGCTTGCTTCCTGACCTTCTGCTTGACGGGCCGCGCATGAGGACAAACGGCAAGGTGGTGCTCAATTACTTTCCTGGGAACACCGGGGATGTCAGACGGTTGCCACGCAAACACGTCGACATTCGCCCGCAGGAAAGCAATAAGCGCGCTTTCCTATTTAGGGTCGAGAGTGGCACTGATGGTGAAGGTACCACCAGTGCCGTCCTCCTTGGCGGACACCTTCTTGGTCTCTGGCGGAGCTGCCATTGTCTTCTTACACTTGCCGGTGGAGCTCGATGGTGCGTCCTCGACAGCAGCGCAGCACTCCGAAGAGGTGCGCTTGCCGGAGTGGGCATCAGAACTCTTGCCGGACTTGGTCTTCTTATTCCCCCTGGGAGCTTCAACGGCAAGTGACTTGCGGTCTGTTGCGGCTGCCGCTTCCCGGTAGATCTTGTCGGCGCAGATAAGAGCATCCTTCTTGTCGCCATGGACAGAGATGACGCTTATCGGGCCTGGCATCTTCAGCATGTTGTATGCGTAGTGAGAGGCTGCCATGAACTTGGCGAGTGCTGGACGGCCAAGTATCCCATTGTAAGGCAATGGAATATCGGCAACGTCAAAAGTGACCCTCTCAGTCCTGAAGTTCAGCTCGCTGCCAAATGTTACTGGCAACGTGACCTTCCCCTTCGGCTTACTCCTTCCCGGGTTGATTCCTTGGAATGTGCCGGTCTCTTCGAGCTCGCTGTCAGGGATCTGGAGTTTCTGGAGTACAGCGGAGGAGATCAGGTTCAAGCCGGCCCCGCCGTCAACTAGCATCTTAGTGACCTTGAGGTTGCGGATAGTTGGTGAAACCAACATCGGCAAGCACCCGACCGCAGTTGTGCGATCAGGGTGGTACTCAATATCAAAGATGATAGGCGTGCTGGACCATTTCAGAAGCTTGCGTGAGTCGACAGGTGGTTCCGCTGCATTGACTTCCCGCACCCACTGCTTGAGTTGGCGGTGCGAAGTATGCAGAGAAGCACCGCCGTCAACGCACAAGACCTCTGTGGCTTTCTGGAACTCCTGCTCACTGGTCTCAACATCATCCATGTCTTCGTCGGCGTCGTCGTCTTCATCCTTGTCGCGGCCGCGGGGAGGTCTGTCTCCTTGCCGCTGCTTGGCCTTGCCGCGGCGTCCTCCCCGGCCGGCGCGCTTCTTGCCAGATTCTCCAGCGCCTCCTTGGGCCCTCTCCTTCTCGCGTCACTCGTATTCAGCCTTTTGCTGCTGGACAAGCTGCTCGACCTTCTTGCAGCTCTGGAGGTCGTGGCCCTTGGTGCGGTGGATCTTGCAATACTACTTGTCGGTGCCGTCCTGCTTGTCGGCGACCGCCACAGCCTGGCAGTTGGTGCATGCGGCAATCTCCTTGCCGGAGCTACCAACTTTGGCCTTCTTGGCGCCACCTTCATTGCCGGACTGCTCAACGACTAGCACATCTTTGCCTTTCTTCTTCCTGTTCCGCCGCCGGTTTTTCTTTGCCGGGGCTGCATCCTCGCTGTCAGATCCTCCTGCTCCTGTATTCTCTCCAGGGAGTTTCCTCCCTTCCTCAGCACGTGCACACTTGTCGGCCAGGGCATACAGCTCACTGACGTCTCTGATCTTGCACATCGCCATCTCCTCCCGCATCCTGCGGTTACGCACGTTCTGATGGAACGCGCTGATGACCGCGGCAGGGTGGACATCTGGGATGTTGTGCTGCACACGGCTGAATCTCTGAATATACTTGCGCAGGGGCTCTCCTTCCTTCTGGGCGAGTAGATGAAGGTCACTCTCTTGGCCATGAGGTTTGTGGCCGCCTGTAAAGGCGCCGACAAACTGATGGCACAGGTCTGCCCAGGAGGATATGGAGTTGTCCGGCAAGTGCATGAGCCAGGACCTGACGTTGGGTTTGAGCACCAGCGGGAAGTAGTTGGCAAGGATCTTGTCTTCCCGTCCCCCGGCAGCAAGCACCGCGATGGTGTAGATGCTGAGGAACTCCGACGGATGCGACTTCCCGTCGTACTTCTCTGGTACGTCTGGCTTGAAATTCTTCATGCTGGGCCACTGGACTTGCCGCAGCTCACGAGTAAACGCAGGGCAACCTACCGCGTACGGCAAGTCGCTTGGTTCCCCTGGCGCATGCATGTGAACAGAGGGCCCAGCGTACTGGTCTGATTGACGTCGCGCTTCTCTTCGGCGCTCGATGCGAGTACAAGCGTCTTCTTGCTGTCGTTCGTGAAGAACTTGGCGCTGATCGCGACGAGCTCGTGGATCTGATGACGCGGTGGAGTCGCTGTCGAGGTGGATCCGGTGAGTCAGCGATCTTGGCCTTCGGGGCGGAGAGTGCACAGTGGTTGCACCCCCACCGGTCTTATCACCATCGGCTCGTGCCTGGCTGACTTGCCGCGGCGGCGACGTGCTCGGCTGCCGCTGAGTGTCGCCGTTGGCGAAGCCGATGAGATTCTGAATGGTGGCCCTCCAGTCGTCGATCTTGTCTGCCGTCGGAGGGTAGTCCAGGAGCAGTTGAGCTCGCGCCAAAGCTTCTGCTGCAGTGGCGGGTGGTGGTGGCGAACGGTGCGAGGAGCGGGATATGCTCGGACTTCTAACTATGTTAGAAGGAGTAGTATCCCGTCCAGGCGACCGCGCCTCGCTCGTGCCAGCATGTTGGTGTGCATGCTGGTCTGGAGCACTCCGAGACCCACCAGCTCGATCTTGGTCCAGCAAATGCATGGTACCGTGAGTACCATGACGCTGCCGGTCCCGCGCCTCCTGAGGTGGGCGCGGTGCATGTACGGACCCCGAGGTCTTGGAGTGCGCCCGGTCGTTGTGGGAGCCGGCTACGCCGCTGATGTGCAGCGCTGCCTTGTCCTTGGACCTGGCAGCACCGTGAGCTCCTTCGTCGACGCCCGTTCTTCTGCCGACGTCTGCCCCATCAGCCGTTTGCTCCGGCGGTGGTGGGTTCGGCGCGGACGGAGCAGCCGCCTCCGAAGCCTTCTTCTTTGGCGGCATGTCGATGAAGATGATGAAGATCTAGCTCGCGTGAACGCCGGATCTAGTTCACACAATCTCAACGCCCCCTACCTGGCGCGCCAAAGATGTCGGGGGACTAATCCACGAACACCTATGGGACCGGCGGACCGAGTCCCTTCCGGTTCGGCGGGGGCGGAGGTCGTGCAAAGAGAGGATCGAGGCGAAGCACACGAGCAGTTTACCCAGGTTCGGGCCGCACGGATGCGTAAAACCCTACTCCTGCTTTGTGGTTTGTATTGAGTTCTTGCTCGGGAGCGCCGAGTGCTACAGTACACACCAGCAGCTAACGAGACCGAGCGTGAGTGTTCTGTTTTTCCGAACCCCTCTCTACGTTGCGCATGGGCCTCCTTTTATATGCTCAAGGGGTCACCGATAGGTGGCAACGGAGACAAAGGGTAAAAATGAAAAAGGTGATGAGGTAGGTACAGCTACCTGCTACAGTGTATCATACCTAACCCTGACGGCAGGGGACAAGGGCCTTAAATGCCTGTCTGCGTCGCCTAAACAGTGTAAAAGGGACCGTCAGGGACGCCACCGCTCGCCACGATGGCAATCTTGTCAGCGCCGCTTGCCACCGCTCACCGCTGGCTGCACAGCCGCCGACCACGCACGCCTGGAAGGGTTCCAGAGCGACACGTTGGTGGATGTGCTGGAGCGCGGGCACAGAGTGGTGGCTTGCCGCGGCAAGCGCCTTGCCGCGGTCGTTGTCTTGTCGCGTCCGGGAGCTTGTCGCTCACCGGGCCTTGTCGAGACGTGTGGCGCGCCGCGGCAAGTTCCTTGAGATGCCTTGGGTGGCCTTCCCGGCAAGCTCCTCTTGCCGGGGTCTTGAGGTGCCTTGGTTGGCCTTCCCGGCAAGCTCCTCTTGCCGGGGTCTTGACTTGGATACTTTGTTCTTGAATGGCTCCAAAGGAACCACGGAGGACCTTGGCGGTCACCCGGCAAGCCTTGCCGCGGGATGCTGCAACTGCCCGTGCACAAGTTCGGGATACTACGGTACCCCTACTCTAGTACACCGACACCAGCCCACCAGAGCCCAGCTGCCAGTCATCCCCCTCCTCTGGACAAAAGGACGTCGGGCGTGTGCCTCGCACGCACGACCACACGCTCCGCCACCTCCTGCTTCCCGCCACTGCCCCGACGCGCCTACGAGTGCCACGCGCCCCCCTCGACCCTCTCTCACTCTCCCTGGATCCCTCCTCCTCCTCTGCTCTCTCCCGCAGCACCACCGACACGCCACCATCGCCGCCGCTCGCTGTAGCCATGGCCACCGTCCACCCCTCGCCTTATCGATGTGCCCAAAAGAACTATCGTCGAATCCTACATCATCTACGCCAACCCGTTCGACCGCAGGAGCTCTGCAACGTCGTCTTCGAGCTCATCTTCACCGCACCCGCCGGAGATCTCTGATGACCCACAAGTGTAGGGGATCTATCGTAGCCTTTTCGATAAGTAAGAGTGTCGAACCCAACGAGGAGTAGAAGGAAATGATAAGCGGTTTTCAGCAAGGTATTTTCTGCAAGCACTGAAATTATCGGTAACAGATAGTTTTACGATAAGGTAATTGGTAACGGGTAACAAGTAATAAAAGTAAATAAGGTGCATCAAGATGGCCCAATCCTTTTTGTAGCAAAGGACAAGCCTGAACAAACTCTTATATGAAGGAAAGCGCTCCCGAGGACACATGGGAATTATCGTCAAGCTAGTTTTCATCACGCTCATATGATTCACGTTCGGTACTTTGATAATTTGATATGTGGGTGGACCAATGCTTGGGTACTGTACTTCCTTGGACAAGCATCCCACTTATGATTAACCCCTATTGCAATCATCCGCAAGTACAACAGAAGTATTAAGGTAAACCTAACCATAGCATGAAAAGTATGGATCCAAATCAGCCCCTTACGAAGCAACACATAAACTAGGGTTTAGGCTTTTGTCACTCTAGCAACCCATCATCTACTTATTACTTCCCAATGCCTTCCTCTAGGCCCAAACAATGGTGAAGTTTCATGTAGTCGACGTTCACATGACACCACTAGAGGAGAGACAACATACATCTTATCAAAATATTGAACGAATACCAAATTCACATGACTACTTATAGCAAGACTTCTCCCATGTCCTCAAGAACAAACGTAACTACTCACAAATCATATTCATGTTCATAATCAGAGGGGTATTAATATGCATAATGGATCTGAACATATGATCTTCCACCAAGTAAACCAACTAGCATCAACTACAAGGAGTAATCAACACTACTAGCAACCCACAGGTACCAATCTGAGGTTTGGATACAAAGATTGGATACAAGAGATGAACTAGGGTTTGAGATGAGATGGTGCTAGTGAAGATGTTGATGGATATTGACCCCCTCCCGGTGAGAGGATCGTTGGTGATGATTTCCCCCTCCCGGAGGGAAGTTTCCCCGGCAGAATAGCTCCGCCGGAGCCCTAGATTGGTTCCGCCTCGTGGTGGCGGAGTTTTGTCCCGTAAGCTTGCTTATGATTTTTTCCTCCACGAAAGACACCATATAGCCAAAGATGGACATCAGAGGGATGCCAGGGGCCCCACGAGGCAGGGGGCGCGCCCAGGGGGTAGGGCGCCCCCACCCTCGTGGACGGTGGGTGACCCCCTCTGGTACTTTTTTCGCCCAATATTTTTTATATATTCTGAAACATGCTCCCGTGAAGTTTCAGGTCTTTTGGAGTTGTGCAGAATAGGTCTCTAATATTTGCTCCTTTTCCAGCCTAGAATTCCAGTTGCCGGCATTCTCCCCCTTCATGTAAACCTTGTAAAATAAGAGAGAATATGCATAAGTATTGTGACATAATGTGTAATAACAGCCCATAATTCAATAAATATCGATATAAAAGCATGATGCAAAATGGACGCATCAACTCCCCCAAGCTTAGACCTCGCTTGTCCTCAAGCGAAAGCCGATATCAAAAAAATTGTCCACATGTTTAGAGATAGAGGTGTCGATAAAATAAAAATACGGACATGAGGGCGTCATGATCATTCTTAGAACAGCAACATATATATATATTGTCATGTGATCTCTTATGTTAAAGTAATAATTCAATCACAATTTCAAGTATGAATCAGAAACTTCATTGAGAACCAACAAACTCTAAACTCATTCATTGAGGCAATTGCAATTTATCATAACATCAAAAAGAGTCAATAAGAGCTTTTCAGCAAGTCCACATACTCAACCATCATTTAGTCTTTCACAATTGCTAACACTCACGCGATATTTATGGTTATGAAGTTTTAGTCAGACACAGAGAAAGAAAGGGGCTTATAGTTTTGCCTCACAACCTTTTACCTCAAGGGTAATGTCAACAATAATAGTCCATGAAAACTTACTTCCAATTAGCTATATATATCAGGATCTTTCCAACACAATGTGCTTGTGTAACACCCACAATGTGGCTATATCTCCCATGTGCCGGGGCACGACTTAGAGGCATAGCCGCATGGTAGGCATGTCTCAAGAGGGGTAATCTTTACACATCCCATGTACTAAATAAGAAAGGGATAAAGAGTCGGCTTACAATCGCCACTTCACACAATACATAAATATATCATACATCATCCAGAATACAATCAAGGTCCGACTATGGAACCAAATAAAGAAAGACAACCCCAAATGCTAGATCCCCGATCGACCCAACTGGGCTCCTCTACAGATCATCCGGAAAAGAAACATATTAACGACCCGAATCCTCGTCAAACTCCCACTTGAGTTCGGTAGCGTCCCCTACACTGGCATCATCGACACCTGCATCTGTTTGGAAGTATCTATGAGTCACGGGGACTCAGCAATCTCACACCCGCGAGATCAAGACTATTTAAGCTTAAGGGAAGGAAAGGGTAGTGAGGTGGAGCTGCAACCAACACTAAGCTTATATGGTGGCTAACTTACGCAAATGAGAGCGAGAAGAGAAGCAATGCACGGTCGGGAAGCTATAAGTGATCAAGAAGTGATCCTGAAGCTACTTACGTTCAAGCATAACACGAGATCGTGTTCTCTTCTCGGACTCCGCCGAAAAGAGACCATCATGGTTACACACGCGGTTGATTCATTTTAATTAAGTTAAGTGTCAAGTTCTCTACAATCGGATATTAACAAATTCCCATCTGCCCATAACCGCAGGCACGGCTTTCGAAAGTTCAAAACCCTGCAGGGGTGTCCCAACTTAGCCCATCACAATCTCTCACGATCAACAAAGGATATTCCTTCTCCCAGGAAGACCTGATCAGACTCGGAATCCCGGTTACAAGACATTTCGACAATGGTAAAACAAGACAAGAAAAGCCACCTGAATGTGCCGACAAATCCCGATAGGAGCTGCACATATCTCATTCTCAGGGCACACCAGATTGTCCAAACTTCTGGTAGGCCAGCCCAGAGTTGCCCCTGGTGGCCACCGGCGGTTGACAAGTTGGACCAACACTCAGAGGAGCACTGGCCCGGGGGTTTAAAATAAAGATGACCCTTGAGTCCGTGGAACCCAAGGGAAATGGCTTAGGTGGAAAATGGTAAAACCAAGGTTGGGCCTTGCTGGAGGAGTTTTATTCAAAGCGAACTGTCAAGGGTTCCCATAACACACAACCGCGTAAAGAACGCAAAATCAAGGAACATAACACTGGTATGACATAAACTAGGGCGGCAAGAGTGGAACAAAACACCAGGCATAAGACCGAGCCTTCCACCCTTTACCAAGTATATAGATGCATTAAAGTAAACAAGATATAATAATGATATCCCAACAATATCCATGTTCCAACATGGAACAAACTTCAACTTCAACTGCAACTAGCAACACTATAAGACGGGCTGAGCAAAGCGGTAACATAGACAAACAACGGTTTGCTAGGAAAGGTGGGTTAGAGGCTTGACATGGCAATATGGGTGGCATGATATAGCAAGTGGCAGGTATCGCGGCATAGCAATAGAGCGAACAACTAGCAAGCAAAGATAGAAGTGATTTCGAGGGTATGGTCATCTTGCCTGCAAAGTTCTCAGAGTTGACGAAAGCTTGATCCTCGTTAGCGTACTCAACAGGTTGCTCGATCACGTCGTTGTCTCCCGGCTCTACCCAAGGCAAGAACACAAGCAAAGGACCAACTATCAATCATGGTGCAATGCACAAACAACATGATGCAAAACATGACATGATATGCAAGACATGATATGCAATGCATATGCAGGCTCCAGAAAGGAAAGATTGATCAAGGCATCAACTTGGCAAACCAAGTGTGCGGTTGGAAAGATGAGATGATTCTGGTCGAAATCGATATAAAGATCACTGGAATCAGATGCACGGTTTGCAAATGGCAAGCAGAACAAGAATGTCACAATTCTGCGATCAACAACACAATGCCATCTAGAATGCACCAAGAAACTAAGCTAATGCACCCCAACATATCAATAAGGCATATGGAAGTGATGTACTCAAGATGCTTGACAAAACATGAACACTGAGCTACGGCTAAATCACACAAGAGCAGGTTCAAACAAGCATGACAAAAGTGCAAAAGATATCAGCTTCACAGACTTAGTGAAAATACTAACATGCCAGAAATAACATCAGGAAGCCATGTTTATAGCAAGCAAACAACACTCTACAAGAATATATCATAGCAAACAAAGGTGTAAGTGCATCTAGTGCCACCCCTAGTTGGTTTTGGAGTATTGACAACAAACCTAGTTGAGGGACTAATGTGTTTGTGAGAATTGCAGGATAACACAGGTAGAAGTCCCTCATGATTCGGTTTTACTACCAGAGATGACCCCTAAAAATGTATGAAGACATTGAAGTCAAAGGTGGTATATGAAGATATTCACATTGAAGACTATGACAAGAGAAGACACGATATGAAGCCTATGGAGCTCGAAGACTTAGATCTTTCGTAGTTCTTTTTCTTTTGTGTTGAGTCATAGGAACCACCATACTGTTAAGTGGGGTCCAAGAGAACCAGTCAGAATGACTGAAGTGATGCCTAAACCAAAAACCTATGTCTTCGAGTGAAGACAATGAGAGCGAATCTTGTCCAGAGTCGAACAAGTCAGCTTTGCTTGTAGCCCAAGTAAAGTTGCCGTGTGAGTTTGAAATCTGACCGTTGGAACACGTGTCAGTTCCTTAGTGACCCAGGGTCATTTCGGACAAATCAGGTTGGGTTGCCAAGTGGATATAAATAGCCCACCACCTACAACCATAAACGGTTGGCTGCTCAGATTGAAAGCACGGCTTTTGTCATTTGAGAGCAACCCACCTCGAAGCCTTTGAGAGAGAATTCCTTGCGAGGATAAAGACCTAACCACCAGAGCCAGAGAGAATTGGGCATCACTTAAGTCTTCTTGTCTGTGTGATCTGAAGACTTATTACACTTGAGGACTGTGCATCCTCCAGCCGGTTAGGCGTCGCGTTCTGAGCTTCCAAGAGACATTGTGGATTGCCAGTGAACGAAGTCTGTGAAGGTTTGGGAGTCTACCTTGAAGACTTACCAAAGTGATTGGGCGAGGTCTATGTGACCTTAGCTTAAGGAGAATACGGTGAGGACTGGGTGTCCTGAGCTGCGTGTTCAGGACTGTGTGTCCTAAGGATTAAATACCTAGCCGCTCCAACCACACGTACAGTTCTCACAGCAACTGGAACTGGTTCAACATATCATTGTCTTCAACGAGTCACTGGTTTCATCTTCACTTCACTTTACTTACTGTTACTCCTTGTGAAGTCATTGTATGTTTGCTCTATCATTTGTCTTCATTGAGTGACTGCGTGTTCTGTTTGGCTTCACAATATCTTCCTACCTGATCCTTACTACCTAGCTGCTATTAGTCTTTGTGCTTTCACTTCATTGAATACTTGACTATGGTTTGCCTAGTGTAGTCTACCTTCCGCTGCATGGTAATAGGTTTAATTTTATCGTTTGTCTTCAAAACTACCATGTTCTAAAGACTTTCATAAAAATCGCCTATTCACCCCCCCTCTAGTCGATATAACGCACTTTCAATTGGTATCAGAGCAAGGTGCTCCCTTGTTCTGTGTGATTCGGTTTAACCACCTGGAGTTTTAGCTATGTCGACTGCAGGGATAATTAAAGTTTCCGCTGCGTGCCCCGTCTTCGATGGAACTAAATATCCCTACTGGAAGAATAAGATGCGTATGCATCTTGAAGCCATTGACGTCGACCTATGGTATGTCGTCGAGAACATCGTTCCTAAGGCTGGAGAAGGTGTCACTGCTGCTGATGTCAAGAAATTCGTTCAATTGGACTCTACTGCCAAGAATATCATCTGTGGTCATCTGACCAAAGGACAGTATGGTCGTGTGAGTGCTTTGAAGACATCCAAGCTGGTCTGGGACTGGCTCTCCAAGGTCAATGAAGGCATCTCAACCCAGAGAGATCAGAGAATCAGTGTCCTTCGCAACCTCTTCAACCTCTTCAAGCGAAATGACAATGAGAATGTCCAGCACACATTTGACCGACTCACTGACATCTCAAATGAGCTTCAAGCCCTCGGCGCCACTGAGATTACCAAAAACGAAGTCGTCAAGACGCTGCTGAGATCACTTGATAGTTCGTTTGACATCCTGGCCTTGATGATTCAAGAACGTCCTGATTTCAAGACACTCGATCCATCTGACATACTTGAGAGGCTCAACACACATGAGTTTCAGCTTTTGGAGAAAAGAGATATCTATGGTCCAAACTATGGGCGAACTCATGCCTTGAAGGCAAAAGCTGTCTCCTCATCTGAAGAAGAATCTGACAGTAGTTCTGATGATCCTGAAGACATTGGAAGGGAACTTGCTATGCTTGTCAAGAAGTTCCAAAAATTCACCAAGAAGAAAGGCTTCAGAAAGTCTTCCCGATCAAGTTCAAGGAATGATGAAGCTCCTGCTCATCACTACAAGAAGAAAACATGTCACAAGTGCAAGAAACTTGGCCACTTCATCTTTGAGTGTCCACAGTGGGACAATGAGAACAAAAAGAAGAAGAAGAGCAAGGAATATAACTCTGACGACAAGAAGAAGAAGAAGAAGAAATACTCAAAGTCTTCTTCCAAGTCTTCCTCAAAGTCTTCATCACACAAGAAGAGCTCATCTGGCAAGGCACGTGCGTTTGTTGGCAAGGAAATGGATTCAGAGGAGGAGTCTGCTTCTGAGGAGGCGGAGGTGGAGTCTGAGGAGGAATCCGACTCAGGCGTCGCAAGTCTGGCTACAGCATACATTGCCAAGTCCATCTTCAACATTGAAGACAATGAATTCATCACCGACACCGATGCAAATGACAAGGACTACTCCGCTTCTACCTACTGCTTCATGGCACGCGGTGCCAAGGTAAACACACGCACTACTCACTATCAAACATCTAGTGACGATGACTCTGATTGTGGTTCAAAACCTAGCTACAAAACACTTGCTAAAATTGCAACTGAACAACAGAAAGCTATGGAACATATTCAAAAACTGTTAGACAGAAGCGATGATCTGTTAGGTGCTGAAATGACTCGATCGGAATCCTTAATTGAAGACATAAAAAATCTTCACGTTAAGTATCAGGAACTTGAAAGTCGTCATGAAACTCTCTCAACAACTCATGAAAAGCTTTCCTATGATTATCTTCAAAGGAAGTAGGATCTTGAGAAATTGAGAGCGGTTCATGAAGATCTTCAAACGGAAAACGAGTCACTTCGCGCCAAACAGATCAGTCCTACTCAGGAAGGATTTGAACCACCATGTCTTAAATGCATTGAGCGTGATAATGCTACTTCTGTTTCTGAATGTTCTACTGCTACCGCTGTTGCAATATCTTCAACTGTTGATGCGGTAACTAACCCCTCTGCTGAGGATACCACCGCTATTGCTGATGAGAATGCTAGGTTGAAGACATTGCTTGAAACAGGGATGTACAAAAGTCTTAAAGGGCATCAGATGCTATGTGATGTCCTAAAAAAGCAGATTCTGAACCGAAACCCTAGGAAAGAGGGTGTAGCGTTCGTAAGGAAAATGAATGCAGATGGATCTTACTGGAAACTTGAGCAGTACCCCAAAACCATGTGGGTTGCTGCAAAGGAACCTTCAGCAGATCCATCCAAAATATCTGGCTTCACTTGTGCTAACCCCATTATCATTGATGAATCCTTTGATGCAAACTATATACTGTTTAAGAATCAGAATGGTGAAGTGTTTGCCAGGTACATTGGTACTAACTGCAGGAATGGACCGCCTATGAAGAAGATCTGGGTTCCGAAAAGGTGTCTGGAGAGTCTTCCTGTGAATGTCATCATGACACCTCACATGAAGAAGACAAACCTCAGACCAAAGGCTTCATATGGTCGAAAGGCTTCATACAGACAGAGGACTCACCTGAGTCGCACTAACGCAAATGTTTTGCAGGGAAATCATGCTCAGGCATATGAATATGAGAGCGGTTCATCAAACTGCCATGTTCATAAGACCAAGAACTATTCTGCTTATTCTTATGAGTACTATTGTCTGCCTGCAAGACTGTTTGCTAAGGCTTCAAAGCCAAAATTCTTAGATGCTGCACTTAGACTTATTGCTTCTAAGCCACCCTTGAAGATGTGGGTGGTTAAGAAGGCTTAACTCTCTTTTGCAGGGAAAGGTCTCCAGCAGAAAACCAAAATCGTCTGACGCTATTGCTGGGGACCTTAAACATCTTGTAGGGTGCAAGATCAAATGCCCAAATGGTCTTACTATGTACTTCGTACCTGAATCGCTTGCTACTCTCCCTATTAGTCCTAACTTGGATCTAAGCTTTCATAATCCACTGGTTTGTCAAATGTTTTTGCTTCATAATGCTCTTGGTGAAGCCTATCCCCCTAACTGCACTGTAGGGTACGACACCAGCATCTTCAGAATGGATTATTGACAGTGGGTGTACAAATCACATGACTGGCAAAAGAAGTCTTCTTATGGACTCAACCTTACGTCCATCCGACAAGAGCCACATCACATTTGCTGACACTGGTAAAAGTAAGGTATTGGGTCTAGGTAGAGTTGCAATCTCAAGGGATCAACACATGGATAAAGTCATGCTTGTTGAATCCCTTGGCTTCAACTTAATGTCTGTCTCAATGCTTTGTGATTTGAACATGATCGTAATGTTTGGAAAATATCGTTGCCTTGTACTAATGGAATCTGACAAGTCTCTAGTGTTTGAAGGGTATCGAAAAGATGATTTGTACATGGTAGATTTCTCAGCAGGGCCACAGCTTGCAGTATGTCTTCTAGCAAAGGCTTCAGAATGCTGGCTCTGGCATCGGAGGCTTGGACATGCTGGCATGAGGAACCTCCACACCCTTGCGAAGAAGAAGCATGTCATAGGCATCGAGGGCGTCAAGTTCAAGAAAGACCACTTATGCGGTGCCTGTGAAGCAGGGAAGATGACGAGGGCCAAACATCCCTCGAAGACAATCATGACCACTACTCAACCCTTCGAACTGCTTCACATGGATCTTTTCGGTCCCACTCATTACTCAACTCTAACTACTACTGCTTGCCTCTATGGCTTCGTTATTGTTGATGATTATTCTAGATATACTTGGGTGCACATAATCCTTTACAAGACTGAAGTGCGGGATGTCTTCAGACGCTTCGCCAATCGAGCTATGAACAATTTTGGCACCAAGATAAGGCACATCAGAAGTGACAATGGCACTGAATTCAAGAACACTGGGCTCGATACATATCTTGATACCTTGGGCATCACACATGAATTCTCGGCCCCGTACATGCCACAACAGAATGGCATCGTCGAACGCAAGAACAGAACACTAATTGAAATGGCCAGAACGATGCTAGATGAATACAAGACCCCAAGAAAATTCTGGCCCGAAGCCATTGATACTGCATGCCATACAATCAATCGTGTTTATCTTCACAAGCTACTGAACAAGACATCTTATGAGCTCCTTACTGGCAAGAAGCCAAATGTCAGTTACTTCAGAGTATTTGGCGCAAGGTGCTGGATCAAGGACCCACATCACACCTCAAAGTTTGCACCAAAAGCACATGAGGGTTTTATGCTTGGATATGGAAAGGATTCACACTCCTACAGAGTCTTCAATCTCTTTCATTACAAAGTGGTTGAAACAGTGGATGTGCGGTTCGATGAGACCAACGGTTCACAAAGAGAGCAACTACCAAATGTGCTAGATGAAGTTCCATCCAGTGAATCAATCAAGCTATTGGGAACTGGAGAAATTATACCTTCTGAAGCTCATCCTGAAGAAGAACTTATCATTTCAGCTCCTGATCAACATGAAGACAATGCTCAGCCTGAAGATATTCCTTCCAACAACGACGATGAACAACAAGAGCAAAGTCTTCGCCCTGTACATCCTCGCGTTGCCAATGAAGTGCAGATTGAAAGAATAATTGATAGCATCAATGCACCTGGTCCACTCACTTGTTCAAGGGCAACTCAGCTAGCAAATTTCTGTGGGCACTTCGCATTCGTTTCAATAGCAGAACCCAAGAAAGTTGAAGAAGCCTTCATGGAACCTGAATGGATTCAAGCTATGCAAGAAGAGCTTCAACAGTTTGAGATGAATAATGTATGGGAACTGGTTAAGCGTCCTGATCCACGGAAGCACAATATAATAGGCACCAAATGGATATACCACAACAAGCAAGATGAGCATGGTCAAGTTGTCAGAAACAAAGCTCGTCTCATTGCTCAAGGATATACTCAAGTGGAAGGCATTGACTTCGATGAAACATTTGCTCCGGTGGCTAGACTTGAAGCCATATGCATACTGCTGGCCTATGCAAATCATCATAACATACTTCTATATCAAATGGATGTGAAGAGTGCCTTTCTCAATGGCAAGATTGAAGAAGAAGTGTATGTTGCACAACCACCTGGCTTTGAAAATCCAAAACATTCTGACATGGTATACAAGCTCAACAAGGCACTGTATGGCCTCAAACAAGCCCCTCGGGCCTGGTATGACACACTCAAATACTTCCTGAAGAGCAAAGGCTTCATACTTGGTTCCCTAGATCCCACTCTTTTCACGAAGACATATGATGGTGAACTGTTTGTGTGCAAAATATATGTGGATGACATTATCTTCGGCTGCACCAATCAGAAGTACAGTGAAGAGTTTGGATATATGATGCAAGAGCAATATCAGATGTCCATGATGGGGGAGCTGAAGTTCTTCCTTGGTCTTCAAATACGACAACAACGCAATGGCATCTTCATATCTCAAGAGAAGTATCTCAAAGATTGCCTGAAGAAGTTCGGTATGCAAGACTGCAAAGGCTTCACAACACCAATGCCACGACAATGGTAAAGAGTTCGATCAAAAGGTATACCGCTCCATGATTGGTTCTTTACTTTATCTATGTGCATCTAGGCCAGATATTATGCTTAGTGTTTGCATGTGTGCTCGATTTCAAGCGGCACCAAAGGAGTCGCATCACTTAGCTGTGAAGCGAATTCTTCGATATTTGGCTCACACTCCAACTCTAGGATTATGGTATCCAAAGGGCTCAGAGTTTGATCTGGTTGGATTCTCGGATGCTAATTATGCTGGTGACAAAGTTGATCGCAAGTCTACATCAGGCACATGTCACTTTCTGGGGCGATCACTTATATGTTGGTCTTCAAAGAAGCAGAACTGTGTATCTCTCTCCACTGCTGAATCTGAATACATTGCTGCTGGATCTTGTTGCGCTCAGCTTCTGTGGATGAAGCAAACACTCAAGGACTATGGCATTCATCTGAAGCAAGTGCCACTTTACTGCGACAACGAAAGCGCCATCAAGATTGCTAACAACCCAGTTCAGCACTCGAAGACAAAGCACATTGAAATTCGTCATCACTTTCTCGGAGATCATGTTGTGAAGGAAGACATTGATATCATACACGTCAACACTGAAGAGCAATTGGCAGATATCTTCACCAAGCCCTTGGATGAGAAGAGGTTTTGCAAGTTACGGTGTGAGCTAAATATCCTGGAATCCTCAAATGTCCTGTGATCAGGCACACATCCTAACCCTTATGCATATTGATGACTTAGATGTGCAACACACGAAGTGAAGTATATCTTCAATCAATGAAGACATAAATTCGAAGTGTGAACACATTAATGTGAAATTTGACTTCGGAAAGCCATGATAATTGTGTGCCGTGTCTGGGTCTAATACTTCCTATACGATGGGTAACGCCACCACCAAACGTTCTATTTTGAAGTGTTTCACTCATGGCGTTACCTTGCAATGTCTTCACATTTGGTTTAGCTTCGATCTCAACATATTTCCATGATTATCTTCACTATGTTGATTATATATATATGCTAGTATTCTGTCCTCTATAGCATTCACTTATAGCTATGTCTTCGTGTTGAATCTTTTGAACTAAGTGAATGTGATCGGACCCTAACCTCTCTATGCTTTCTATCTCAAACTCTATCTCTCCAAGTCATATGCATTCTATTGAAACTGTCGAATGTCTTCTCTGCGTCCTTGTCAGCAGAAGATACAGAGACAACCATTAAGTCCGTTTTCAATGCTCATTCCTCCACATGAATTCTGGAGAAGTAGGAACGACCACCCGACAATCCAGGCGTGCGTGGGACGTGGAACAAATCCCTAAATTCCGCATAATGGCCACGTGTTCCCCAAATGGGAATCGCCAGGGGCACCTGTGTAATAGCACAGTGCCGCTCATGTGCATATAAATACACACTCACAGTGGTCATTATCTCTTCTTCTACCCTCGCACGAACCCTAGCGCCACCGCTAGCTCTCGACGACGCCGGCGACGAAGCGCTTCGCTGCCGCAACCTCTCCGACGCCGTCTTCACGCCGACCGCAGACATCGTCCTCTCCGCCGTCGCCGTAGGTGTCCTCCGTCGCCAAGTTAGGGCACGGAGGATCGAACTGCTCTGCCTCATCTCCCACTTCATCTAGCAGTTCTCAGTGTGGTAAATAAAACTCCCTTTTTACAGCACCGTTGATCCTATTGATCTGTCACTTTCTACCACAAGCAGTTTCTGTTCACACAAGCTAGATCTCTCTCATAGTGCATCTCATAAACATGCCTAGTATATTCACTTGTGCTTCACAAAGTAGTTAGATTCCTCACTTGTAATGATCTCTGGATTCGTACAAATCTGGAACCAACTTCTTATCTATGAGTGATTGTCTTCGCACGATGAGGTCAATGTCTTCTAAACTGATTTATCTTCAAAATCTTCTGAGAATGCATATGACCTCTTCCCCTTCCCTCGCACCTTAATGCTGTCACAAGTACATGTCCGTGGGAGAATCCTTTGGTTCTCATAGTCTGCATTCATTTGCAGAATTCTTACAGCATCACATAAATTCTCCCGAAGCCAGTTCCTGTTGGTCCAGCAAACGAAAACCCTTGAAGCCTTTGAACGTCTTGAAGCCTTTCAAGTTAAAGTTTATGGCTTCAGAGAAAGCAGCAAGAAAGGGTGGCAGAAAGCGTCGTGGTGAGACCTCCAGAGATCTGCCAGATGAACTCTCAGAAATGTACAAGACAGATCCTGAAGAGGATTACAGTCAGCACAAGACCCGAATCCAATGGATTCGAAGATATTGGGTAGAACAATGGTTCAAATATAGATTTGTGACCCAGGAGTATGCTGAGGAAAGCGCCATCAAGAGACCATGCGGAGACATCCTATTCAAGAATCTTCTACCCAGGTCCAGAGATGAAGCCATTGCTCAAGGCTTCTATCCATGCATGGTCCGTGGACCACAGCCTGCTGATGCACACTCGTCGTCACTGCTATGGTGTCGTGATGACAATCTGTTCAAGCGCAACTTCCAGTTTGCTCAGAACTCAGCGAAGCAGAACAAGAAGACTTTTGGGTTAGACTTCAACCCTGGTCCCTCATCTCCAAGGGCAGATGGCACACGACATGCAGAACCCAATGTCATCGGCCCTTTCGCCAACCTTGAAGGCCTCATCACCTACATCTTGGTTCAAGGGACTGTAGTGAATGAGCCTGCAGCTGACACTGAGTCTGATGACGCACCTGCAGTGCCGAAGCCAAAGCAGTTGAAGAAGCCAAAAGCTTCAAAGCCGGCCCCTTCACCAAAAATCTCAAGGGCGAAGCCATTGGCAACTGCACCTCCTGAAGACAGTGTGCAGTCTGAAGACCTATCACGCGTCTCAAGGCCCCAGAAGGCCAAGATGCCTCTGTTTCACAATGGCAAAGAGCTAATAGCTGCTGCCATTTTGCGCAACGACAATATTGATCTGTCAAGTGATGAAGATCTTGCAGATGACGCTCTTCAGCAACTCATCAAGAGCAAAGAAGAAGCAGAAATCTTCAATGATCTACCTCTCTTTGATGTCACCATCATCCACAACTTCATTGACGAGTGGTTTGACACGCCAAACATCAGCTTTGAGGATCTGCAGCTACCCATTGGCCTCAGTGTCGCCTTCCAAGGCGCCATTGCTTCAGAACTTGCTATTGCCCAGCGCATTGTTGGGTTGAAGCAGAAGATTGACTATGAAAAGGCTCAGTTCAAGAAGCATATGGCCAAGCTCAGCGTGCAAGAAGTGAAGAACTTCAAGACAATGATGCACGAGCTCAAGGAAGCCTTTGTGAAGAAGCATGCAGAAGCTCAGGGTTCGCGTGAGCACATGAAGACTCTGGCTGACAGATGTGTGCAAGCCTATAATGAGGCTGAGAAGCGCAAGGCACTTGGGCGTCCTGGCATCGACCCCAGGATGGCCGCAAAGAAGAAGAAGAAGCCTGCTACGGCTGAATCTGATGCACCAAGGCAAGAAGCAGTTCCAATTGTCTTCCCAACAAGAATGACTGTCTCAAAGCCAAAGAGCCGGTCAACAGCTTCAGAGCTCAAGAAGACAAGAACTGCTGAGGCTGAAGCCAGGAAGAGGAAACACTCTGAAGACTCTCCTACTGCCCCACCAAGAAAAAGCGAAAAACCAAGAAAGCTCGGGCTGCTCCCACAGAGCCCTTGATAGTTGAACCCATTTCTATGGTTCATCCTGACACAGAACGTCAACTGACGGTTCATGAGCCTGCTTCCACAGAGGCTCCTGAAGCTGAAGACATTCCAGCAGCTGATCCCATCGCTCCTGAAGACATTGGTCATCATGACAATGTAGAAGATGATGCAGTCCTTCCTCAGTTAGAAAACAGCGAACTCATAAGCATTGGTCGTCCACTGACGCCAATTGCACAGGATGCTTCATGGGCGGATCGCCCACAAGAGGAAGAAGACTATGAGGCCCAGCCCACTCCAACTCCATAGGCGTCGTCTGCGTTCCACAGGCTTCGCAAAGGTCCAAGGCCTCAAGTCTATGCTGAAGACATTCCGGCTACATCAGCCGCAGAAGAAGAAGTACCACAAGATCCCACTCCCCTGCTCCACCAAGAAGCAGTTCTCCAGGAGAACGTGCATGTGACCGACCCTCCAGCTAGTCAAGTGGAGGATGAAAATCTTGAGGCTGCCACAACCAACAACGAAGCTAATGTGGAGCCCTCCCCAGCAAAAGCTTCAGAAGACAGCGAAGCCACTGATCCCGCCACTTCTGTTCCTGAGTCTTCTGCCGGTCCCCAATTCAACTATCATGTTGAGCACAGGCCTCAGGTCCAGAAGCCAATCCCAAGACTGCCAAGGTTTCCAGGTCCTGCATCAGCACCTGGCTCCTTCAACATCAATGGCTTCAGGGCAGACAACACATTTTCAATAGCTCCAGGAACCCCTACTCAAGGGAACGGATATCATCTGATTGGTTCTGGAGCTATCCTCAGCGAAGCTATTACTCCTGCATTCTTTACAACCAAGGTCGCATCTTCCCACACAAGCGCCTTGACGTTGAAGCTATAGCTGGTCTGCCCTGTCTAGAAGAAGCGTTGGATTGCTTCAAGCAAGTGGGTCTGCTGCAATTTGTTACTGCTGAAGAGCATTGGAATGAAGAGCTGCTGCTACAATTCTATGCCACACTTCACATCAAAGGATACAGCAGAGATCCGAAGACTTGGGTCCTGGAGTGGATGACTGGCAACGTTCATCACGAAGCCAATGCATTTGACATCATTGAGCTCACTAGCTTGCCCACTCCTGGCGATCTCTTTGAGCAAGGCTGTCAGCTGCATGCTGAAGCTATTGAGAGCATCTTTCAGCGACCAGAACCTAATATGAGTCAAATGCTTAGCCTGATGAAGCCATTGCCCCAAGATGTTGCGTATCCCACAGAGTTCTTCGTTGAAGACCTTGAGTACCTGCCCAGAACCATCTATCACATCATCAGGCGAACTCTCTGGCCTATCAAAGGGCACTCTCCAAATGCCAAGCTTCAGGGTGCAATGAAGACTTTGGTCTTCTATATACTTCATGGCAAATGCTTCAATGCACAGGACTTCTTCATACGCCAACTTGCTGCATCAGGCATTGATCTGTTTGGTTTGAAGTTCTACGCCCCTTGGGTCATGCGGCTGATCAAGCTACACTCCGCCATCTCTTATCAGCCCTCAGCCCGCAACCATCGGATCTTCTTGCCTAACGTGGACATGTCTACTGAAGCCATATACTCTGAGCATGCCAAGCAACCTCTAAGTCTTCAGAATGCAGAACATCAGAGTTTTACACAGAACGTTGAAGGCGTTGAAGCAGTTTCTCGGGTGTATCCTTTGGCTGGCACTACACGTGCACCACACCCTGCTTCCACTGAAGCCACTGACAGTGCCACTGCTCCAAGACCCAAGAAGCGCACTCGTGTTCTCAATGACTGAGAGCTTCGTGTGGCTCTACATCAGAAACAAGATAGGCATCATGACTGGCTGAAGCGTCAGATGAAAAGCCTCTTGGTGGATGTTAATCGCACTCGAAAACTTGCCACCAAGAATGCGTTCGTTGCCCATGAAACTTGTCGCCGCACATGGCAAGGGCTAACAATGATGCTTTCTGAAGCTGATCTTCAAGAGGATGGCTTCACTAAGAGATTCAAGTTTGACTCCACACCTCCTCGAAGGGCTGTGCTGCTAGGAACTCCATCCCTTGAAGACTCTGAGTTCTCTTCCTCTGCTGCCACAGTCACTGCCAGAATTATTGAGGAAGAAGATGATGCTACTTCACCGCTATCTCCTTCAGCACCTCCAAGCTCTTCTGCACCGCCAAACAACACCAACAATCCTGCTACTTCACCTACTCCTCATGGGAACGAGTAGAGGCCCTATGTCTTCAAATCTTTTTGGTCATTACTGACAAAAGGGGGAGAAGCATATGAGATTGATAGTCTTCAAGCGGGTTCATATGGGCGGGTGCCTTATATTTTGCTTCGTGCTTACAACTCTCGTTTTTTTTGCTACATTTGGTTCTTATGAGTTGTAACACTTAAACTAGATGGTCGTCTGCTACTTATTTGCCACCTTGTTTTGAGAAGATAAATTCCGCATGTGCGACGATAAATTCTGCACTTAGCTCATTCTGCAGACGTCCATTTTCCATTATGCATGGCATTATCTTCATATACTTTCACATGCATAGTGGATTGTCATCATAAGTTGAAGCAGATCTCCACAAGTACCACCTGCCATGTGCAGTTGCATTCCAAAAGCAAATTAACTAATATGCACATCTTCAGGGGGAGCCCTTGCAATTTATGAAGACAATTCCTTATCCTTTACAGTTTCACAGATTATATTCCCCGTTGAAAACTTCAACTAGTTTGTCATCAATCACCAAAAAGGGGGAGATTGTAAGTGCATCTAGTGCCACCCCTAGTTGGTTTTGGAGTATTGACGACAAACCTAGTTGAGGGACTAATGTGTTTGTGAGAATTGCAGGATAACACAGGTAGAAGTCCCTCATGATTCGGTTTTACTACCAGAGATGACCCCTAAAAATGTATGAAGACTATGAAGTCAAAGGTGGTATATGAAGATATTCACATTGAAGACTATGACAAGAGAAGACACGATATGAAGCCTATGGAGCTCGAAGACTTAGATCTTTCGTAGTTCTTTTTCTTTTGTGTTGAGTCATAGGAACCACCGTACTGTTAAGTGGGGTCCAAGAGAACCAGTCAGAATGACTGAAGTGATGCCTAAACCAAAAACCTATGTCTTCGAGTGAAGACAATGAGAGCGAATCTTGTCCAGAGTCGGACAAGTCAGCTTTGCTTGTAGCCCAAGTAAAGTTGCCGTGTGAGTTTGAAATCTGACCGTTGGAACACGTGTCAGTTCCTTAGTGACCCAGGGTCATTTCGGACAAATTAGGTTGGGTTGCCAAGTGGCTATAAATAGCCCACCACCTACAACCATAAACGGTTGGCTGCTCAGATTGAAAGCACGGCTTTTGTCGTTTGAGATCAACCCACCTCGAAGCCTTTGAGAGAGAATTCCTTGCGAGGATAAAGACCTAACCACCAGAGCCAGAGAGAATTGGGCATCACTTAAGTCTTCTTGTCTGTGTGATCTGAATACTTATTACACTTGAGGACTGTGCATCCTCCAGGCGGTTAGGCGTCGCGTTCTGAGCTTCCAAGAGACATTGTGGATTGCCAGTGAACGAAGTCTGTGAAGGTTTGGGAGTCTACCTTGAAGACTAACCAGAGTGATTGGGCGAGGTCTATGTGACCTTAGCTCAAGGAGAATACGGTGAGGACTGGGTGTCCTGAGCTGCGTGTTCAGGACTGGGTGTCCGGGACTGTGTGTCCTAAGGTTTAAATACCTAGCCGCTCCAACCAGACGTACAGTTCTCACAGCAACTGGAACTGGTTCAACATATCATTGTCTTCAACGACTCACTGGTTTCATCTTCACTTCACTTTACTTACTGTTACTCCTTGTGAAGTCATTGTATGTTTGCTCTATCATTTGTCTTCACTGAGTGACTGCGTGTTCTGTTTGGCTTCACAATATCTTCCTACCTGATCCTTACTACCTAGCTGCTATTAGTCTTTGTGCTTTCACTTCATTGAATACTTGACTATGGTTTGCCTAGTGTAGTCTACCTTCCGCTGCATGGTAATAGGTTTAATTTTATCGTTTGTCTTCAAAACTCCCATGTTCTGAAGACTTCCATAAAAATCGCCTATTCACCCCCCCTCTAGTCGATATAACACACTTTCAAAAGGCATGTCATGAATCTACTAAATGTATAGAACAAAAGTCCCTTACTGATCATGAGCCAAAAAGGCACAGAAGATATGATGGCACCAATGTAAACATAGCAAGTTTTATTAACAGTTTCAGACTTAGCAGAAAACTGAGCATGGCATAAACAGAATTATGAAGCCATCTTTACGAGCTCAAATCACTCATCACAAAGGCTTTCATGACAAAACAAGCATACCTACAGCAAGATGACATGTTCATGAAGCTAACCATGGCAAGATCAAGTTCATAGAATGCATGGATCAATAGCAACAACCATGGCAAAATTGATTAACATGTAAACAATTTGCCAGGAACATTTTATAGCAAAAGTAGAGAAAGATTAAGACATGCTAGGGCACTCCATAATTGCAAACAAGGGCATGGATGGATAGAGCTTAACCACATGTACAAAACATCCTTAGTGAAGGTACTCAAAACAAGCACGGATCTCACTGCAGTATCATTTTACATGGCATAAAAATAACAGCAGAACAAAGACTTAGCAAAAACCTAAGTCCCTGAAATCAGTAATATCACGAAGGCTACTTTGCATGCTTGTGCTAGTCACCACATTGATCACAAAAATACATGGCAAACACCTGTGCAAAGATGGCATGGCATAGATCAAAACACATGTAGAGCTCATGCCCATACGAAGCACACATCAAATGTGACAAAAAATGACAAATCATCATAATCTGATAAGTAGCAGCAGTAAACATTTTATAGCACTCTTGCATCAATGATTTGGGCATCAAGATGGACTCAAACCAGCATTCCACAATGTAATGAATGATGGGCCTCGCGGGCCCGCTTCGGGCCCGGTGGGCTGGCGCCGGTGGGAGCGGCGCGGGGACAGGTGGCGGCGCGAGATTTGCCGGGCGGCGGCGGCGGACGTGTCCGGCCATCGGCGGACGCGTCCGGTGGCGGCGGGAGAGGCTAGACTAGGGTTTTGGACCGCGAATTTGGAGGAGGGGTGCACATATTTATAGCTAGGAGGAGGTAGGAGTGTCCAAATGGAGTGTAGTTTTTGCCCACACGATTGTGATCCGACGACGGAGGACATAGGAGTGGTTTGGATGGGTTGTTGGGCCGTTTTGGAGGGGTGTTGGGCTGCAACACACACGTGGCCTTTGTGGTTCCCCGGTTAACCATTGGAGTATCAAACGGACTCCAAATGGCACAAAATTTGACAGGCAGTCTACCGGTAGTGTACCAAGGCCGCTTGGCAAATCTCAGTCCATTCCGAGAATGCTTAACACCCACTCACGAAAAGAGGCAAGAGGGGTGCGCTGGTGCTCGTAGGAGTGTCGGATTGCAAAACGGACAACAGGGAAATGCTCGGATGCAAGAGACGAACACGTATGCAAATGAGATGCACATGATGACATGATATGAAATGCATGACATGAACAAAATGCAAAACAAAGACAAAAACCCAACCACGAAGGGAATTTCATATCTCATCTCAGGAAAAGGCAAGAGTCGGAGTTACAAATATGGAAAGTTGTATATGGGGCGTTACAACACTCCACCACTACGAGAGGATCTCGTCCCGAGATCTAGGATGGCACCAGAGGGAAAAGTAAGAGGAAGAGGAGAGGTAAAACTAAGTTTCTTCTTCGACAAATGAGTGAAACCACGAACCTTGAGAGGTTAAACCATTTCGAGAAAAGAATAGAACGGAGATGAACGAAGTTGAAAACACTCCGTTAGTAAAGAGGAACAAGTAAGAATAAATTCGAGCAGCACACCGGTTGAAAAGTGATACGAAACTTGATAAGATGAAAAGAACTTAAGCAGAGGGCACAACACTCCGGTTAAATGGATAAGCACGAAAAGAACACGATCCTCACAATTCGAGATGATGAGTGAAGAGAGCAACATCACAAAGACCCCGGAAGAAAGAATAGAAGATAGAATATTGGAAAGAAAGAAAGAATGGAGAAGAAAATGCCAACTTCTGCCACAAAAGAGCTTGAAAAGGCATCCTTAGGAGAAGGGTTGACCGGGGTTGTTGGAAAACCAACAACAAAAAGATTAAGCTTGTTGTGGGCTTATGGAAAACATCTCAAAACTGAGGTGAAATTCTGCCACTAACAGAAACGATAGATTGGATTGATATGAACAAGGAGACGAGAAACTTATTTCAGCGGGAGGATAAATGAAGAACTTGGGTCATTTATAAGCACCATAATTGGCAACAATCCTTAGGGCAAGCTTTAGGTGAAATATAACCCAAGATAATTCCCAGAAGAGAATGATGGGTTGAGAAGAGCTCATGCTCGTAGAAATTGATGGGTTTAACTATCTCATACTTGACAACTTGCGAATCATGAAACACGAAGGGAAATTGTCAAGAATGACATAACACCACTTCAAAAGATAAGATAGGAATAACTACACTTCGGAATGCAAGATGAAGAGTGCTTGAACTCCTTAGAACAAAACATGTGTTGAACACCATGTTTATTTGAGAGTATAGCTTGGCGGATCTTAACTTCGAGAGAAATCTTGAAGAACAAATGAAGAATGAAAAGAATCATTGATGAGCCACCATGTTGATCCTCCATGAAGAACTCCGGTAATAAAAGAATAATCAAACGAAAGGGAAAGTTGAAAAGAACTCCGGGAAAGAAAAGATGAAGCATCTCGAACCAAGAAATAAGACATGATGAACAACTCTGGAAAGAGAAAAGGAGATCACTTGGATGAAACAATAATAAGAATTACGTTATGCGTATCCTTCACCAATTTAAATTGATGACAAGCAATGGATTTGGAATACTACTTATACTCATAAAAGGATTAAGATAGATATAGCGCAAACTTGGGAAGGTCTCAACGAATCACCGGTAGGATTGAAACAACAAATAAATTGATATGATAATGAAGGAATAGAAATCTTGAACGAACCACCATACGAATTAGAAAGAGAATGAAGATACTTGAGAGAATTTAGATACATGAGAAAGATGAGATCACGAGCTTATTAGAGAATATTTGAATGATGCACCAGTAAGATTTGGAGAACGATAGCTGAAAGCTGAGAATGAATAAATCTGAGATGATGGCTCCGGAGAATCAAACTGAAAAGGCTCTCGAATTTCTCCGAATGGCTGAAAAGAATTCTCACAATGGAAAACAATTATGAGAGGATGTGATCAAGCTTGAACCATGAATCTTGAAGAGAATGGAGCAAGATATGGAGGAAAACTCTTCTTCGGTCTTCGAATGCAGAGAATGATGATGAGAAACACCACCATGAATTGTTGAGGTACTCCGGAATTATTAGAAGAGGAAAGGGTGAGCCAAAGATGAAAAGAATTTGAAAGTGATATTGGAGAAGGTAATTGACTGATGAAAATTCATTCTTACATCAAACTATAGAAGATTTGAGAATAGCTCTGAGAAAATATAAGAGTCAGGTAAGATCCTGGGAAAAGACCTGTGGGTTAGAGCCCACTAAAAAGAAACACCGTTGAACGATTTAAAAGATAGATTGCGTCGGTTGAATTAAATGGCTTGAAGCTTGAATGAATGCAGAGTGGAAACATGAATCTTCGAGATATCTTCAGCACTCCGGAACAATTGAATAGCAAGCAGGGAATGATTATGAGGTGCACCGGCATGAGAAGGCATTGTGAAATGAGGAAAGGGATAAGATTAACACCGAAATCTTGGATTGAATCCACCGGGGAAGAAAAAGAATGAAGAATGATAACTTGAGGCTTCCTTAGTATCTTCATGAGAATCACCAGGTAAGAACATTGAAGGAAAAGGATGAAGAGTCTTTGCATGAATGAAATTGATACTTGATTAAGAAAGGATAAAATGTAAATAGGAAAGGTGAAAATCACTTTGACTCTTAAATGAACTATAAGACAATAATAAAAGATAGGCCCTTCGTAGAGGGAAGCAGAGGTTGTCATGTGCTTTTATGGTTGGATGCACAAAATCTTAATGCGAAAGAACGTCACTTTATATTGCCACTTGTGATATGGACCTTTATTATGCAGTCTGTCACTTTTATTTCTTCCACATCACAAGATCGTATAAAGCTTATTTTCTCCGCACTAATAAATTATACATAATAGAGAGAAATTTTTATTGCTTGCAACAATGACAACTTACTTGAAGGATCTTACTCAATCCATAGGTAGATATGGTGGACTCTCATGGCAAAACTGGGTTTAAGGATATCTAGAAGCACAAGTAGTATCTCTACTTGGTGCAAAGAATTTGGCTAGCATGAGAGGGAAAGGCAAGCTCAACATGTTGGATGATCTATGACAATACAATTTATTCTAGATGTAAGAAAACATAACCCATTACATTGTCTTCCTTGTCCAACATCAACTCTTTAGCATGTCATATTTTAATGAGTGCTCACAATCAAAAAAGATTTCCAAGATAGTATATTTATATGTGAAAACCTCTCTTTCTTTATCACTTCCTATTAATTGCAACGATGACCAAAACTATGCTTGTCAACTCTCAACAACTTTTATTCATCATACTCTTTATATGTGAAGTCATTACTCTCCATAAGATCCATATGATCACTTTATTTCTTTTTATTTCTTCACTTTCATTTTATTCCCTCAAGATCATAGCAAGATAATCAAGTCCTTGACTCAACACTAATCTTTATTATATATAGCTCATGGACTCGATTACATAGAAGGATCATAAAGCAAAACTAAAAACTAGATCATACTAAAACTTCATTCTACTAGATCAAGATATTATCGAAAGGATCGAACTAAGAAAAACGCTAAAGGTATAAGTGTGATTGTCGGTGTCAAAACCGTCGGATCTCGGGTAGGGGGTCCCGAACTGTGCGTCTAAGGTGGATGGTAACAGGAGGCAGGGGACACGATGTTTTACCCAGGTTCGGGCCCTCTTGATAGAGGTAAAACCCTACGTCCTGCTTGATTGTTCTTGATGATATGAGTATTACAAGAGTAGATCTACCACGAGATCAGAGAGGCTAAACCCTAGAAGCTAGCCTATGGTATGATTGTCTGTTGTCCTACGGACTAAAACCCTCTGGTTATATAGACACCGGAGGGGGATAGGGTTACACAAGGTCGATTACAAAGGAGGAGATATCCATATCCGTATTGCCTAGCTTGCCTTCCATGCCAAGTAGAGTCCCATCCGGACACGAGATGAAGTCTTCAATCTTGTATCTTCGTGGTCCAACAGTCCCGCAAAAGGATATAGTCCGACCATCCGGAGACCCCCTAATCCAGGACTCCCTCAGTAGCCCCCGAACCAGGCTTCAATGACGTCAAGTCCGGCACGCAGTATTGTCTTCGGCATTGCAAGGCGGGTTCAAATCTTGAATGTTTGTTAAGTAGTGTCCGTACCCATAAATGTCGGACTTCTTGGCTTCTGCGCCCCATAAGGGCTATCTTCCATGCGCCGAATGAATACGAGGAGCCAGGGTGTTTTTACATTCACCCCCTAGCCAGATAAATAAATTGTCTATTAAAGGGATGGGGATTCCTAGATCCAATCCATACCATCCTCCCACGGCGAGAATCCATCAGAGCGTGCTTCAGAAAAATCCATTCCAACATGGCCGACCACCGCAGCTCCTCCTCTCGCCCCCATAGCCCTAAGCCCGGTGATTGGGAGAGATGCTCCGTCACACAAAGTCTATTAGTCGAACTGCAGACTCAGGGATTTCTCCCACGAGCGTATATGGTTCCCGTCCGAGCCGGGCTCGCCACCTACAATGGTGGGGAGCAAGCGGGGAGCTTCCCCAGCCCCTCTACGGGGGAGCGGGTGTGCCTTGTTCCTTACTTATTAAGGGGACTCGGATTTCCAATTCATCCGTTCCTCCGCGGGCTCCTGGAGTTTTACGGCCTCCAACTGCATAATTTCACCCCTGCTTCAATATTACACATCGCCGGCTACGTCGCCCTTTGCGTGTTATTCCTGGGCTGCGAGGCTCATTCCGAGCTGTGGAAGAGGTTATTTTGCCTCGTCCCTCGCACACAGAAGGGGTCACTTTATCAAGTGGGTGGAGCCGAAATATGGCGCATCGCCGAAACTGGATACCTGTCCAGTACTGCGAAGAAGACGTCCGAAGACTGGCCTTCGGAATGGTTTTATATGGAGGACGTCCCCCTTCCGGATCCTGTTCAGCGGTGAGGGAGTCCTGGATTAGGGGGTGTTCGGGTAGCTAGACTATACCTTCAGCCGGACTCCAGGACTATGAAGATACAAGATTGAAGACTTCGTCCCGTGTCCGGATGGGACTTTCCTTGGCATGGAAGGCAAGCTTGGCGATGCGAATATTCAAGATCTCCTACCATTGTAACCGACTTTCTGTAACCCTAACCCTCTCCGGTGTCTATATAAACCGGAGGGTTTTAGTCCGTAGGACAACTTCATCATACAACAATCATACCATAGGCTAGCTTCTAGGGTTTAGCCTCCTTGATCTCGTGGTAGATCTACTCTTGTAATACCCATATCATTAATATTAATCAAGCAGGACGTAGGGTTTTACCTCCATCAAGAGGGCCCGAACCTGGGTAAAACATCGTGTTCCTTGCCTCCTGTTACCATCCGGCCTAGAATCACAGTTCGGGACCCCCTACCCGAGATCCGCCGGTTTTGACACCGACATTGGTGCTTTCATTGAGAGTTCCTCTGTGTCGTTGCCTTTAGGCCCGATGGCTCCTTCAATCATCAACAACGACACAGTCCAGGGTGAGACTTTTCTCCCCGGACAGATCTTCGTCTTCGGTGGCTTCGCATTGCGGGCCAATTCGCTTGGCCACCTTGAGCAGATCGAAAGCTACGCCCCTGGCCATCAGGTCAGGTTTGGAAGCCTAAACTACACGGCTGACACCCGCGGGGACTTGATCTTTGATGGATTCGAGCCACAGCCAAGCGCGCCGCACTGTCTCAATGGGCATGATATAGCTCTGCCGCCGAACAGTGCCTTGGAGGCCGCACACGCACCGGTTCCGACCATTGATTCGGAGCCTACTGCGCCGATCGAGGATCAGTGGTTGGACGCTGCCTCAGGGGCTGCGATCTCAGAGCCGATCGAGCCAAACTCCAGCCCCGCACTCCGCATGGCCCCGTGATTCCTCCCTGAACTCCGAGCCCCCCACGCCCCTACCGATCGAATCCGATTGGGCACCGATAATGGAGTTCACCGCCGCAGACATCTTTCAGCACTCGCCCTTCGGCGACATCCTGAATTCGCTAAACTCTCTCTCTCTCTCTTTATCAAGAGAGCCCTGGCCAGACTACGGTCAGCAAGGATGGGATTCGGATGATGAAGAAATTCAAAACCCACCCACCACCCACTTCGTAGCCACAATCGACGACTTAACCGACATGCTCGACTTCGACTCCGAAGACATCGACGGTATGGACGACGATGCAGGAGACAACCAAGAACCAACGCATATAGGGCATCGGACAGCCACCTCATCTCACGATGTGTATATGGTGGATACCCCTAAAGGAAGCAACAACGAGGAAAACGGGGATGGAAAGAGGGATCGATCTCTCGAAAAATAATCAAAGCGTCGGCGTAAACGCCGACCCAAGCCCCGCCTCGATAAAGACCCAGCCATAGAGCAGGATGAGCCGGTAGAGGACGAGCATGCCTTAGAGCTACCGTCCCAACAGGACAACCCAGATAGAGAAACCAAACATCCCTCCCCCGGCGAAAATGGCCTTCCGGACGACCCTACGCCGGACAAGCCCACGAAGCAGAAGAACCTCCACAAACGGCTCGTTGCAACCGCATGCAGCTTGAAAAAGTAGAAGCGGAAGCTAAAAACTGCGGAAGATGCACTCAGGATCAGATGGAGTAAAGTAATCAATACCGCAGACAAATACGGCGACAGTCGCCGCACTAAAAGCTATCCGAAGAGAAAGCTACTGCCTGAATTCGACGAGGAAGCCTTAGAGCCCTCGCATTCCAAAAGTGAGAAAGCCACACGGTCGGATAGATGACCCCATGGCCAGCATAAAGCAGCAAGCAGCGCCGCACTTAAGCCGGCATGCGACCCACTTAAGGATTCGCATCATGGCCCAGCCAGGTCCATTTACGGGCCAAGAAAGCAAGCTCTTGTAAGCAATGCAATAAAGCCATTATCAGAATCCGGCACACCCAAATACAGGGGTGCCGCACACCCCCTATGTTTCACCGATGAGGTCCTAGATTATGAATTTCCAGCAGGATTCAAACCCGTAAACATAGAGGCATATGATGGAACAACAGACCCTGGAGTCAAGATCGAGGATTATATCCTCCACATACATATGGCTAGAGGAGATGACCTCCACGCCATAAAATACTTACCCCTCAAGCTTAAAGGGCCAGCCCGGCATTGGCCCAAAAGCCTTCCTGAAAACACAATCGGAAGTTGGGAAGAGCTCGAGGATGCTTTCCGAGCAAATTTTCAAGGGACCTATGTCCGCCCTCCGGATGCAGACGATCTTAGTCACATAACTCGACAGCTCGGAGAGTCAGCTCGGCAATTCTAGAATAGATTTCTTACTAAAAAGAATCAGATAGTCGACTGTCCGGACGCTGAAGCCTTAGCGGCTTTCAGGCATAATGTCCGAGACGAATGGCTCGCCAGACACCTCGGCCAAGAAAAGCCAAGAACAATGGCTGCACTAACAAACCTCATGAACCGCTTTTGCACAGGAGAGGACAGTTGGTTGGCAAGATGCAGCACTAGTGACCCAAGTACATCCGAAACTAGGGATGGAAACGAAAAATCGCGACGCAATAAGGACCGTCGCCGGACTAAAGAAAAAAGTCCGAAGAGCACAGCAGTCAATGCCGGATTCAAAAGCTCACGACAGAATCAGAAAAAGCCGCCGCTCCAAGATAACAGGGACGACCTATCCAGCCTAAACAAAATCTTGGATAGGATATGTCAAATACACAGCACTCCCGAAAAGCCTGCTAACCATACCCACAAAGATTGTTGGGTTTTCAAACAATCCGGCAGACTCAACGCCGAACACAAGGGGCTCGACACACCAAGCGAAGACGAGGACAAACCCCAAAAGCAGAGTACCAGGAAACAAAAGAATTTCCCACAAGAAGTAAAAACAGTAAACTTACTCCACATAACAAAACGTGCGGCGCCCATAAAGGTACGCGCCCCACGGCCTACCCCAAAGGAATCACGCCACTGGTTGTCAAAACCAATCATCTTCGATCATCTGGATTATTCTAGAAGTATCAGGAACCCATGCTGGACTACCCTGGTACTCGATCCAATAATTGGCGGACTCCAGTTTTCAAATGTCCTCATGGACGGTGGCAGCGGACTCAACCTGATATATCAGGACTCAATCCACCACATGGGGATCAACCCAAAAAGAATTCGCCACAGCAAAACCTCCTTTCAAGGAGTAATGCCAGGTCCGGACACCCATTGCATGGGTTTTCTCTGGCTCGAGGTTATTTTCGGCTGTGCCGATAACTTCCGTCGCGAAAAGCTAACTTTCCACATCGTCCCATTCTCAAGTCGCTACCAAGCACTACTGGGACGCGAAGCTTTCGCCCGCTTTAACGAATACCGCATTATGCATCTCTTACGCTTAAGATGCCCGGTCCACGCGGCATCATCTCCTTAAAGGGGAAGCAGTGAGAACACCTCCCCCAAGCGGAGGATTGTGCGGCCGCTTTAACAGCCCCACAATACAATGGCTTCACCAGCCAGAACATCGGAACAGGTAATTAAGACCACGGACACGGATAGACGAGCCCGGCGCAAAAGTATTGTTGATAAAGGCTTAGTGGCCATATATCCCTGCACTAGGGGCTTCACACGTATAAAATAAGAGACAATAAAGCTCATTTTTTCATATTTTACTTTACACTTTGTTTATTTCATATAACTTTTGTTCGGCACGCCCCTTTTTTCAACTTAGTTGCTCTCTTTTTACAGATGAACGTCGTGCTGCACCCGTCCAGGATACGGCACAACGGAGACACAGGCGCACACGTGCAGTAGGGACCCGTTCCAAGGATTCTTTTTAGATTAAGACCCTGCGTAAACCTCTTTTTACTGTCTCTTGTTGATACACATCCCCTGGTTCTATGACCAAGGAGGAGGCTGGCGTCTTGGCATGTGGCCACGTCAGAATTCTTGCGCGTACCTGGACACTAGGGGCTTATACCTCAGAGCGTTACCTCGCCCGCTCTCATAAAGACCGAATACCTTAGGGAGTGTTCGGCGTCGCGAGTTTGGCCTTATATGCATCAGCTCTGAGTCATGATTTTGGTCAAATGTTGGGTTGCCCGGCTCCTGTGTTCGGCCGCCTTACGTTCCGCTCTATCGGCTAAGGCGGAATCAGGAGAACTACTGCGATTCTGCCCTGGTTCGGCCAGGCGAGCACCTCAGTAGAGAAAGCCGAAAACCGACTGTCATGATATGGCGTGAGGCTGGTCAACCACTCGATGACTCTCCGGAATCTGTAGGATTCCTCTGCATTAACGAAGGGCCGTTTCCCGGCCAGGCACATACGCGCCCCGAATTCGGGCGAGCGCAGTCGCCACCAGGGGCTACCTAAACAGTCCCATTGTCAAGTTCCTATGGCTAAGTGAAAGTGTTAAAGCATTATAGTCCGGTTGCCTAGCTCGCTGCGCTATCACCTCCTTTATAGGACCAAGACGTTGGATTAAGTGTGAAAATGCGCCTTCTGCGAGCACCCCCGCACTATGTGCGTGGGGGCTGAAGCCAACGACTGCAATCTTTTAGATTTTGTATATATATCTCTTAAAATGGCCGCACAAGAGGTGTTCCAAATACTTGAAGGCACAAGTATAAAAGGCTACTACAATTAATAAAAATATTGCTTTATAATTACATATGCTATCAGACATAGCATCCTTCGAGCACTGCGCCTCTATTACACGAGCGCCTTCAAGGACTTCCTGAAAATAGTGCTCGGAGGGTACTCGGCTTTTGTCTGAATCTCGGGATGCAACAACGGTGGTCTCCATCTCCGCCCAGTATGTCTTGACATGGGCAAGAGCCATCCATGCGCCCTCTATGCATGCTGACCTCTTCATCGCATTGATACGTGGCACCGCGTCAAGGAATTGCTGCACCAAGCTGAAATAACTTTTCGGCTCCGATCTCCCCGGCCACAGATGACCCATGACGTACTTCATGGCGAGTCCGGACAATCTATTCAGTTTGGCCCATTGAGTCAGACGATCGTCCACTGCCAGTGGACGCTCTGGATTATGGAACTGCGACTAGAAAAGCCTTTCCACTTCGCGATCTTCTTGATCTCGAAAGTATTCGGTCGCATCAGCAGCACTCGCTGCCAAATCCGGATAGGTGTCCTCCGCACTCCACATCCGGTCCAACGGAGCAAACTTCGGATCGCAAAACTTCCTCCGCAGCATAAAGGGCTTTCCAGCCGCAATCTGTCCGGCCTGACGCAGCTCCTCCTTCGTAGCTCTCATCGCAGAGCGAGCGTCCTTGGCATCAGCAACGGCCTTCTCTAAGTCCGTCTGTCTCGCCCGGTCTTCTTTCTCAAGAAACTTGCAACGGTCAGCAGCACTTTTTAACTTCACGGCCATCTCGGCCATCTCCTTCTTGCTTCGGCAGTGAGCAACCTGTTTGGCTCTCATCTCTTCAAGGGCCTTCTTGGCAGCCGCATCACTTTTCCTGGCTTGTTCCTTAGCTCGGGCAAGTTCCGCCCGAAGACTCTCCACGGCGGCCGCACCATCTGCGTCAAGCACACACATTGTAAGATACTGGCATAAAGCTCCTCTTGCCAGATGCCGCCCGAGGAATTGCATACCTTGAGCCTCATCAAGCCGCTCGTTGACGAGCGCGATGTCGGCATCTGCCACGTCAAGTTGCCGCTTTAGTTCGGCAAAATCATCAGTTCGTCTCGATTCTGGACACTTCGCCACCTGTATACAAAGACGACATTTTAGACCTGGAACTATGATCCTCTGCACACCATCCATTTTGACAACGCATAGAGTCTCAGGGGCTACTATCTACACATGGCACATCTTGTTTATGCGCAACTGACAAAGAAGTACATTATCAAACGTACCTCAAAACCCATCAGCAAACTTCTGACGGCTTCATGCAATCCGCTTTCCGTGGACGAAATCCTTCCAATCACCTAACCATCAATGCACGGTGCTCCTCTGAGATAGAAGCTCGCCCCAACAGAATCATTAGCTCCTCCGACCGCGCATCGGACGGTGCCGGACTCGTCCTATGACCTCCATTGAAGGCCAAACGCGGAGAACCTCGGGGAGACATATGGCTACCTTCCACCCCTGCTGGATTCAGAGAAACCCTCCGCGACGACACCTCAGGGTCGCCTGCCTCGCCAGGCGGTACGGCAAGGGGAGGCATTCCACTCTCCATCATCTCTGGAAGAAGATCCCTCGAAGACGAGCTCTGCTTTGAAGGGCTGAGGTCCGAGCTACAAAGTAAAATTTCGGTTAATCTTCTCAGATAAAAAGCAAGGATTTCTCTCATCCCTCTAAAGGAAAATCTTTCTCTACTTACGGCTCGCTGGAGGGCTGATCCCTTTGAGGGCGTAGTTCGGCTGAGGATCTCCTCGACGTCGGACCCTCTGACGAGGACTTTTTCCCCCGCTTTGAGGCCATGGTCTCCGGGTCGTCAGAGGCGGCCCTCTTCTTCCCCTTAGGAGAGGAATTGTCGGTTCCTCCCTTCGGAGCAGCCTCCTTCGAGGAGGCCATAGTTTCCTTGACCTTCCCTCACTTCCCTCCAAAGGCACGATCTTCAACATCCTGACTAGCACGGGATCTAGCTTGGTCTCAGGAAGGGGAGCCGGACACCTGATCAGCTTTGCCTTCGCTATCCACTCCTGTTTAAAAGGACAACTCTTTTAGGGGCAAATTTATGACAATTTTACGGATAGCGAGTCCGGGCGCAAGGTTACTTACTTGAGTATCCGGGCGATTGCAGCTTAAACCTGCGTCCTTGGTCAAATCCGAACACATTGCTTGTGATCCGAAGAACATTTTATACATCTCCACGGGCGTTGCGCCCATAAAATGCTGGAGAGCTTGTGGTCCCTCCGGATTAAACTCCCATAGACGAAGGGAGCGACGTTTGCCGGGTAGTGTTCGGCGAATCAGCATGACCTGCGTCACCTTGACTAGATTGAGGTCTCCTTCTAAGAGATCCCTAATGCGGCCCTGCAACAAGGGCACGTCTTTGGATAACCCCCAATCTAATCCTTTGTTGACCCATGATGCTAGCCGTGGTGGGGGACCCGAGCGAAAGGCAGGAGGCGCCACCCACTTGGCGCTCCTGGGAGCGGTGATATAGAACCACTCTCGTTGCCACAAGCCGAGCTCCTCTTGAAAGGAGCCCTCGGGCCATGGATCATCAGCATTCTTACTTATGACAGCGCCTCCACACTCTGCGTGTCGTCCCTCGATCATCTTCGGCTCTACTCCAAAAGTCTTGAGCCATAATCCGAAGTGAGGAGTAACACGGAGGAATGCTTCACACACAACGATGAATGAGGAAATGTGGAGGATGGACTCCGGAGCTAAGTCATGAAATTCCAGCCCATAATAGAACATCAGCCCCCTCACGAAGGGGTCCATCGGGAAGCCTAACCCCCCGAAGGAAGTGAGACATGAACACTACGCTCTCACCGGGCTGGGGACTGGGAATAGCCTGCCATTGAGCAGGCAACCTATGCGAAATTTTGGTGGTCAAGAACTTAGCCTCTCTCAACTTTAGCACGTCCTCCTCCGTGACGGAGGAGGGGATCCATCGGCCTTGAAGGTCGGAATCGGACATTGTCGAAGGTCCGAAGCGCCTGGAATCTAGAGCCTAGGGTGTTGGAACTCAAGGCGACGGGCGAACTTGTTTTAAGATTGGAGAAAAGGAGTAAGGCCCTGGGCTCTTTATAAGAGGTTGAATACCAGGAGCCCTCCCCGTAACCGTTTGGGACTCGCCTTCAATCGAGAAGACATGCTAACGGGCACGATTGGGTTACCCACGTCTGTATTGATGAGAATCCCGTAAATAAAGGGGACACGATCTCTGCTTTGACAAGACGTGCCAAGGAAACCGCCTCGCAAAACACGCTGAGGTGGAAAAGTGAAAACGATTCGAATAAAGGCTTGGCCGTAGCGTGATGTCACGCTGCGGAATACGTCAGCAGATTAGATTTGTGTTAATATTATTCTCTCTGTGGCAATACGTGGAAACTTATTTTGCAGAGCCGGACACTACTATTGGTGTTTACAAACTTTTATGAAGAATTTGGAGGAGGAACCCGCCTTGCAATGCCGAAGACAATCTACCCGCCGGACTCGTCGTCATTAAAGCCTAGTTCAGGGGCTACTGAGGGAGTCCTGGATTAGGGGGTGTTCGGGTAGCCGGACTATACCTTCAGCCGGACTCCAGGACTATGAAGATACAAGATTGAAGACTTCGTCCCGTGTCCGGATGGGACTTTCCTTGGCATGGAAGGCAAGCTTGGCGATGCGGATATTCAAGATCTCCTACCATTGTAACCGACTTTGTGTAACCCTAACCCTCTCCGGTGTCTATATAAACCAGAGGGTTTTAGTCCGTAGGACAACTTCATCATACAACAATCATACCATAGGCTAGCTTCTAGGGTTTAGCCTCCTTGATCTCGTGGTAGATCTACTCTTGTAATACCCATATCATCAATATTAATCAAGCAGGACGTAGGGTTTTACCTCCATCAAGAGGGCCCGAACCTGGGTAAAACATCATGTTCCTTGCCTCCTGTTACCATCCGGCCTAGACGCACAGTTCGGGACCCCCTACCCGAGATCCGCCGGTTTTGACACCGACAGGCGGGGTCTTCCTGAGTTCAACAATGCTCCTCTGAAGAAACGTTGAAGCTGGCGCCCACAGAGCCCCCAGGAGGAAGACAACGGAGAGGTCCTTTACCTGATGAACCAGATTAAAGCGCTGGCTCAATCATGATTGACAGTAATCGAGGTTATGTCAATATGCATAATGTGGGGAGTGCAGCCACTTCAATATCGAGGGCACCCTCTGTGCTGTTTTAACGGGGAAGATGATGCCACCCATTGTGGGCGTAAGGGACCGGACTCCGCTGCTGCTTTAGCAACAATTCTGTCTGAGTTGTTCAAGGGAGAGGATGAGGAGTTCATCCACATCAAGCCACGAGATGGATTTTCCTTGTACAACTCTCCAAGCTGGGTGAGTTATATCTCCTTACTCCCATTCTTCCCGCATTTTTTGTCGTAGGTACTTACCTTGCCATTTTACGGCAGGAACTGTGAAAAGCTATAAGGGAGGTCAACAGCCCATCTCCACAACCAGAGGACCCTGATCGAGCCCTCGGTCCCGGACTCGAAGAAGATCCGGACATATTCGTGGAGCTGATAGACAAGCAATTCTATCAACTGAGCTGTGATGACGCCATGGTGGCCATTACGGCCGACTATCCCGGACTGCACCCAGCGTCGCACGTAAGAAAAACTAAAATCCCAACTCCAAAAACTAGGATCCCCTTTTAGACACTTCACCTACCATATACATATGGTGTTTTACAGGGAAGGCATTCGGGACGCCGTGCCGAACCCGCAGCAACTCGCCAACAAGAGGCACCAAGGCTGGGTAGGCCAAAAAGGAAGGCGGTCAGGACGGAGACGCCAGCGCAGAGGTATGAAAGAAAAAAACCCGCTCCGTGGTTGTCGTCTTTCTCAAAATGTAATGACGTCCATGTTTCTTTAATAGAAAAAACGCTCGCTGGAATATGTCCGGAGAGGCTGCCGATCACGCTTCCACCAGTCGGGCTCCAGGGCCGGACATAGAGGCGGAAGCCGGATACTCCTCCTACAGAGGATGCAGATAGACTGTCCGCTACAAATTCAGAAGTGGAGAGCGTCGTGAATCATAGGCGTCGCTGGGCCGTACTCCGTGACGCTTGCTTCTCACCAGAGGCATTCGATGCCTTCAATTCTGGAGACGTGTACCTCTGTGCTGCTCAAAATAGTCTAGCTAGAGCCACGGACCACTATGTAAGGGATGTACGGGTAAGTAAATCTGACGATTATATGTATCAATAGCCCCTGAGACTTGAAACAGTTGACGCAACTGATTTAAGGATCAATATTTGTGCAGGTTCTTACGGAGAAGAATTCCCAACTGTCTCAAGAGCTGGACGAGTGCAAGGCCAGCTGGAAGCCGCTGTTGCCGCATTGAAGGAGTCCAAAAAAGGTCCCCCTGGTAACTCCTTTGTCTATTGAAAAGAATATCAGTACCAGGTAGTATGCGGCGTATATGCACACCTAAGAATAGATGTTGCAGGTGTCCCCTGAGTGAATCCAGGGGCCGTGGAGGCGGATACGGCACGTGATGATCGACAGCGAAACACTGGCGAGCGCGTGCTGACATGAGTCAGGCAGGAGAAAAATGATCTCCAAGATGCCAATATCCGGCTGGGCGTGGAACTGAAGGACGTCTGAGCCCAGCTTGTAGACTCCGAGAAGGAGAATAAACGGCTTCAGCGCGGCATTTTTAGTAAGTGCTTGAACGAACTTTTTAAAGGAGTTCGCGAAGAAGCATGCTAACAGCATTATATCTGCAGGTATGCTGACGGGTCGTCCCGTGGAGGAGATGCCCAGGTCCTCGGGTGATCTTCTGTCAGAGCTCTCACAACTGCACGAACAAGTTCGGCAGGTGATGCAGAGTATTGCCCAAGCCTTGTGGCCGTCCGCGTCCCCGCCAGGAGGCATGGGGGAGCTTATAGAGAAGCTGAAGGGAGCACGACGGTGCTTCCAGTTATGGAAGATATCAGCCTACCAACAAGGTGCACGAGAAGCCTGGGCTATGGTGAAGACACGATACACCAAGGCTGACCCAAACCACATGGCCGAGGTCGGACCTGTGGGGCCCGATGGGAAAGAGATCCCTGTCAGTTTAGTGTATGATCAAGTAGAGTTAGCCGCCAAGTATTCCCAACAGGATTGTAGGCTAGACAGCCTGTTGGATGGCATAGAAGAAGAATTTAATCAGTCTTAGTGACTGTGTACTTCAAGTGACATATGTAATGTCCCTAGCCGGATTGTAAATCATTTGTCATGGTGGACCATTTCACTTCGACCTCTGGACACGATAGTCCGGAGTGTATCCGAATACCCACTCAGTTATATAAAAACCGGGGTATGCATGGAAACCAGGCGTAGGGGTCATAAGTGCTTGAACAGACAAGTACCCAACTAGCTATGTTATATTACATGGGTAGTAAGAAACATCTTCCAGGGAGAATAGTTCCGTTAAGGGTTCCTTTCCCTGGGTACGCATGCCCTAATGTGCATGTCCGAACTGCGAGACGCAGGTTAAAAACATCTGGGGGCGTGTAGTAATTTAAATGAAAGTCATCTTTTATTCACCGACCGAATATTCTCTTAAGAACGCTAGCTTTCGGCTTCACCCAGTCTGAGGTACACATCCGGCTGACCCGGCAGTAACAATCGCAAAGGTGCTCCCCTTATGCCCTAGCCAAATTAACGGGAACGTAGGGCATAAACACAAGAGCCAGGCAACCCAGCTTGGCAAAAACTTAAGTCATATTGATGCATATAATGGCGAAAAAGGGTACATGCGGAAGAATAACACATGTGCGGGGCATGAAGCCCAGAAAAATAATTAGATTAAGCTTCTGTATAGGAATCCCCCAGGTATATTGAGCGTGTTTAGCGCGTCGAGATTGTGTAACCAAGACACAGGTTTAGCCCTTTAGGGATTTCAAGAGAAAAGAAAGAAAGAGGAAAAAAACAGATGTGCAGAAAATTCATGGAGGTAAGGAGACGAACATAGAGTCCGGCGCTAGGTGTAGAATCTTCGGAGTCTGGCTGCGTTCCCTGGGTTTGGCTCGAGTCGATTATTCGATGCATCCGGCAGACAGTACGCTCCACCGGTCAGAACCTGGTCGATAATGAAGGGACCTTCCCATTTGGGCTTGAGCTTGTTCTTTTTCTTCTCTGGCAGGCGCAGAACTAGTTCACCAACGTTATAGATTTTGGTCCGCACTTCTCTGATTTGATACCTTCGAGCCTGTTGTTGATAGAATGCGGAACGGGATTTTGCCATGTCGCGCTCCTCCTCCAGGGCATCCAAACTGTCCTGCCGATCGAGCTCGGCCTCTCTTTCTTCGTACATGCGCACTCGAGGTGAGTCATGAATTATGTCGCAAGGTAGCACCGCCTCAGCGCCGTACACCATAAAAAACGATGTGTATCTGGTAGTACGATTCGGCGTGGTCCGCAGCCCCCATAGTACGGAGTCGAGCTCCTCTACCCAATGGGTGTCTGATTCCGTTAAGGACCTGACTAATCTGGGTTTAATAGCACTCATGATAAGACCATTCGCTCGTTCGACTTGACCGCTAGTTTGCGGATGATAGACAGAAGCATAATCGAGCTTGATGCCCATGTTGCTGCACCAAAGTTTCACCTCGTCGGCTGTAAATTTTGTGCCGTTGTTAGTGATGATGCTGTGGGGAACGCCATAATGGTGTACAACCCCGGATATGAAGTCTATCACCGGTCCGGATTCAGCCGTTTTGACAGGTTTGACTTCTATCCATTTGGTGAATTTATCCACCATGACCAGTAAGTATTTTCTCTTATGGGTTCCCTCCTTGAGGGGTCCGACCATATCGAGCCCCGAGACCACAAAGGGCCAAGTAATGGGGATGGTTTGGAGGGCGGTAGGTGGCATGTGGCTTTGGTTTGCAAAAAGCTGGCAACCAACACAATGTTGAACCAGATGCTGTGCATCTGCCCGGGCCGTCAGCCAATAAAAACCTGTACGAAAGGCCTTACTTACAAGGGCCCGGGCTGCTGCGTGGTGGCCGCCGAGTCCGGCATGGATTTCTGCCAACACCCTCCGCCCTTCCTCTTCGGAGATGCACCTTTGAAGGACTCCAATTGTGCTTTTCTTATAGAGCTCTCCCTCATGGACCTTGTAGGCTTTAGATCGCCGCACTATGCAGCGAGCCTCATTTTGGTCCTCGGATAATTCCTGTCTAGTTAGGTAGGCCAGGAATGGTTCTGTCCACGGGGCGATGACGACCATTATCACGTGGGCTGAAGGTGTTATTTTGGTGGCAGAGCCTTCAATTGTGTCAGAGTATTCGATATCTGGGGTTGTGGCCGGGTCCGGACTAATTTTGCCGGTGTCCCCTTCCCATACCATACCACGGATGGTTTAAACAGTCTTTCCAGGAAGATGTTTGGTGGGACAGGGTCGCGTTTAGCGCCGATACGAGCTAGGATGTCCGCTGCCTGGTTGTTTTCCCGAGCCACGTGGTGGAATTCCAGCCCCTCGAACCGGGCTGACATTTTGAGGATGGCGTTGCGATATGCCGCCATTTTCAGATCCCTGGCATATAAGTCTCCATTTATTTGGGATATTGCGAGGTTCGAGTCCCCACGCACCTCTAGGCATTGGATGCCCATGGAGACTGCCATCTGGAGGCCGTGTAGTAGGGCCTTGTATTCGGCTACGTTATTGGAGTCCGTATATAGTATTTGGAGCACGTATTTCACCGTGTCTCCGGTGGGGGAAGTCAGGACGATGCCAGCCCCTAGACTAGCTAGCATTTTAGAGGCGTCGAAGTGCATGATCCAATTGGAGTATGCGCCGTACTCTTTAGGGAGTTCGGCTTCTGTCGATTCGGCTACGAAATCGGCCAGTACTTGCGACTTAATGGCTCGTCGTGGCTTATATGTTATGTCGAACGGGAGGAGCTCAATGGCCCATTTGGCAATCCGGCCCGTGGCATCACGGTTGTTTATTATGTCATTGAGTGGTACTTCGGATGCCACCGTGATCGAACACTCTTGAAAGTAGTGTCGTAATTTCTGGGATGCCATAAATACCGCGTATGCTATCTTTTGGTAATGTGGGTACCATGATTTGCATTGAGTGAGGACGGTGGATACATAATATACCGGCTTTTGAAGCGGGAATTTATGTCCGTCCGTCTCTCGTTCGACGACGAGCACTGCGCTTACAACTTGGTGGGTTGCTGCTATATATAATATCATTGGTTCGCCAACAGTTGGCGCGGCCAGGATTGGGTTGGTGGCCAGGATGGCTTTGATTTCTTCCAGTCCGACCGTGGATGCGTCCGTCCACTTGAAGTGTTCGGTGCGCCTAAGAAGGCGATAAAGGGGAAGTGCCTTTTATCCTAATCGGGAGATAAAGCGGGTTAAAGCCGCCACGCATCCAGTCAATTTCTGGATTTGCTTGAGGTTAGTTGGGATAGCCAACTATAACAGGGCTCGGATTTTAGCCGGGTTTGCTTCAATTCCTCTACTGGAGACGATGAAGCCCAGGAGCTTTCCGGCGGGAACACCGAAGACGCATTTTTCCGGATTGAGCTTAATGTCGTATGTTCGGAGATTGGTGAACGTGAGCCTCAAGTCGTCTATTAAAGAGTCGACATGTCTGGTTTTAATGAACACATCGTCTACGTATGCCTCCACAGTCTTGCCGATCTGCCTTTCCAGACATGTCTGGATCATGTGCTGATATGTTGCGCCGGCGTTTTTGATCCCAAAGGGCATTGTGTTAAAGCAGAAGGGGTCGTATGGTGTTATAAATGTTGTTGTGGCTTGATCATACTCCGCCATCTTAATCTGGTAGTAACCGGAGTATGCATCGAGGAATGACAATGATTCGTGTCCTGCGGTAGCATTGATGATTTGATCGATGCGAGGGAGTGGGAAGGGTTCCTTTGGGCAGGCCTTGTTAAGGTCTTTGAAGTCGACACATAGGCGCCAGGATTTGTCCTTCTTTGGTACCATCACCAGGTTTGCTAGCCAATCCGGATGTTTTATTTCTTTCATGAATCCGGCTTCCAGTAGCTTGGCCAGCTCCTCTCCCATGGCTTGTCGCTTAGGTTCAGAGAAACATCGAAGAGTCTGAAGGATGACCGGCTTGAATCCTTTTAGAATATTAAGGCTATGCTCGGCCAATCTGCGTGGTATTCCTGGCATGTCTGAAGGATGCCAGGCGAATATGTCCCAATTCTCGCACAGAAACTCTCGTAGTGCGGTGTCCATGGCGGGGTCTAATTGTGACCCAATGGATGCTGTTTTTGTAGGGTCAATTGGATGGACTTGGGATTTAACTATTTTGTCCGCAGGTTTAAAGGAGGTGGACTTGGATCTTTTGTCTAGTATCACATCGTCCGTGTACACCGTGGAGCGCAGCGCGGTTAACTCCTCCGCCACAAGGGCTTCGGATAATGCCTCGAGGGATAGCGCAGCTGTTTTGTTCTCGGTGCGGAGTGCTATGTCCGGATCACTAGCTAGAGTGATAATTCCCTTGGGTCCGGGAATTTTGAGCTTCATGTACCCGTAATGGGGTATGGCTTGAAAAATCGTGAATGCCTCCCGCCCCAGAAGGGCGTGGTATCCGCTACTGAACGGGGCCACTTGGAATGTAATTTCTTCGGACCTGTAATTCTCCGGAGTGCCGAATACCACATCAAGTGTGATTTTCCCAGCGCAACGTGCCTCTCGACTAGGGATGATTCCTCGGAAGGTCGTACTGCTTTGTTCAATATGGTTGCTGTCTATGTCCATGTTTTGGAGAGTTTCCTCATAGATGAGGTTACTCCGCTGCCGCCATCCATGAGCACCTTAGTGAGCCGAAAGCCGTCCACAATTGGGCTGAGGACCAAAGCGGCTGGTTCTCGGGCTGCTCGGAATTTAGGTTCATCACTAGCGTTGAAGGTGATAGTCGTGTCGCTCCATGGATTTATTGCTGCCACGTGGCAGACTTCGGCAAGGCCGCAGAGTGCTCGCTTACGCCTATTATTTGAGGCGAAGGTCTCGAAGACCGTTAATACTATGTTGTTATCCATGGGGAGGTGCTCTGAGGTATTTTGGGTGAGAAGATCCTCACCGCTTTTGGCCACCTGCCAGAGTACCCAACATGCTCTAGGGCTGTGTGTTGATATGGTATCCGCTGTACTATGGATTTTGCAGGGCCCGTTGAGCCATCGCTCCAATACGGTTCCACACCCTTTAGTGGGCTTTTGCTTCTTTGTAATTGAGTCAGGCGACTTATAAGAGTGCGCCCTTTATTTCGGACTAGGGGTTTTGTCAGAGCTGGATTGTCCCAAAATTGCGTTTTGGTTTTCCAGGCACTTTCCATCACACAGTATTTCCATACTATGTCTGCCAAGTCAGCGAAGTGTGCTACGTCATGGAGACTTATGGCGTTAAGGACTCCCTTTTCCATGCAATTGTTGCAAAAGAACGAAATTGCATCTTCCTCACGACAGTCCTTGACCTTGTTCATTACAAGGAGGAATCTCGCCCAATAGTGATGTACTGTCTCTTGGGGCGCTTGCCTAACGTGGGAAAGATAGTTTGTATCTGGGTGGATGGGTGGATTTGAGTCCAGACCCAATCTGTGATCCCGGGGCAGGGGAGTTTCCGATCTTGGAAGTTCGGGCTCCGGGATATTGCCCTGCGGGTTCGGTATGCGGCCCGATTCAGGATTCAGGGTTAAGGCGGCGTCCTCCTACGAGCGCATATCCTGTTCGGACAGCTCGGGAATCCGTACATAGTTCATCCTCAGGATAGAGGGAGATTCGCCACATTGCTCCTCCACCACCGCTATTTGATGGGTGACCGGCGGAGAGTTAATCTCCCTTTGGTCGGGTTTAAGCCCGATCCGATCGTAGTCCATGGTGACTCCCAGAGCGGCAATGCGATCCAAGAGCTCGTTCAAAGAGGAGAGCTCCATTGGATCCATCTGCTCGGCAAATTTTGAGCCGATGTGGAGGCTATTTTCGACGACCCGAGAGGTCATCATCGGCGCAGCGGCCGAGCGGGCGGTCATGACGAAGCTGCCTAGTCGGAGAGTTTGGCCTACAGCCAGGGCTCCCCCAGATGTGGTCTTGTCCTTGACAACGAGGCGAGCCATCTTCCTTATGATGACGACATAGTGGAACTCTCAATGAAAGCACCAATGTCGATGTCAAAACTGGCGGATCTCGAGTACGGGGTCCCGAACTATGTGTCTAAGGCGGATGGTAACAAGAGGCAGGGGACACTATGTTTTACCCAGGTTCGGGCCCTCTTGATAGAGGTAAAACCCTACGTCCTGCTTGATTGTTCTTGACGATATGAGTATTACAAGATTAGATCTACCACGAGACCAGAGAGGCTAAACCCTAGAAGCTAGCCTATGGTATGATTGTCTGTTGTCCTACGAACTAAAACCCTCCGATTTATATAGACACCGGAGGGGGCTAGGGTTACACAAGGTCGGTTACAAAGGAGGAGATATCCATATCCGTATTTCCTAGCTTGCCTTCCACGCCAAGTAGAGTCCCATCCGGACACGAGATGAAGTCTTCAATCTTGTATCTTCGTGGTCCAACAGTTCGGTAAAAGGATATAGTCCGGCTGTCCGAAGACCCCCTAATCTAGGACTCCCTCAGTGATGGTGATACGATACCGGGGCAGTCCCCCAAGCTTGGCAGTTGCCAAGGGGAGTGCCCATACCCATGTGTTTATGTCTCTTTCTTCGGGGGTGGTGATGTGATATTCTTGGCGATGATTCCCCTCGGGATACGATTCTCTTCCTCGAGCTTATTGACTTGCTGCTTGAGGTCCATTATTTCCTTTCGGAGCTTGCCCATGATGGCTAAACCTCCTTTCACCCAAGGATGTTGCATAGCTGTGGGAGAACAAGTAACACTCTTTTTCATATTTTCATAAGAAAGAAATCTAACATTGGAAGGGATGACCGAGTTTGGAATAGCTGAGCTCTATAGTTCCCCCATCGTGAATCCAGCTCGGAAACGAGAAGTGACTTCTTCATCCTCCTCCATGGGATCTATCCTTTTCAAGTCAGCCTCCATCTCTTCCTCAGTTGATGGCCCAAAGTGGTCAGCATTGCTGTTTGCTCTTGGCCCCGGTGTCGGATGAGACACCCGACTCTCTCCGACTGACTCTTGAGAAAACATCTTGCTCTAAATCTGCAGCATAAAAATCTCGAAACAAAAACAGAAGATGTTTGTGTGGTATGGTGGTCAAAACCTTCGGGAGATTATATAATGATTTTCTACCAACCAAAACAAGTATCGTGCAAGAAAACGGAGTCCGGAGGGCACACAAGGTGCCCACGAGGCAGGGGGCGCGCCTAGGGGGGTAGGGCGCGCCCTCCACCCTCGTTGAAGCCTCGTGTCCTTTCCGGACTGCTTCTTATTTTGCTATTTTCTTAAATATTCCAAAACGGAGAAAAATTGCCATTAGACTGTTTTAGAGTCGGTTTACTTACCATGCCACGTACCTATTCCTTTTCGGAGTCTGAAACGTTCTGCAAAGTGTCCCTTATGTATTCCTCCGGGGTTACGGTTTCAATAACATTAGTTTCAACATTTATGGGATTACCTGAGATATAATGTTTGATTCTTTGACCGTTCACCACCCTCGGATTTGTTCCTTCGAAGTTGTTGATTTTTACGGCACCAGAACGATAGACCTCCTCGATAACGTAAGGACCTTCCCATTTAGAGAGGAGTTTGCCTGTAAAAAATCTTAAACGAGAGTTGTATAACAATACATAATCACCTACATTAAACTCACGTTTTTGTATCCTTTTATCATGCCATCTTTCAACTTTTTCTTTAAACAGTTTGGCATTCTCATAAGCCTGGGTTCTCCATTCATCAAGTGAGCTAATGTCAAAAAGCCTCTCCTCACTGGCAAGTTTGAAATCATAGTTGAGTTCTTTAATGGCCCAATATGCCTTATGTTCTAGTTCAAGAGGTAAGTGACATGCCTTTCCATAAACCATCTCATACGGAGACATAGCCATAGGATTTTTATATGCAGTTCTATAAGCATAATGCATCATCAAGTTTCTTGGACCAATTCTTTCTAGATCTATTAACAGTCTTTTTCAAAATTAATTTAAGCTCTCTATTACTCAGTTCTACTTGACCACTAGACTGTGGATGATATGGAGATACAATTCTATGATTAACATCATACTTAGCAAGTATTTTACGGAAAGCACCATGAATAAAATGTGAACCACCATCAGTCATTAAATATCTAGGGACTCCAAACCTCGGAAAAATAACTTCTTTAAGCATCTTAATAGAGGTGTTATGATCAGCACTACTAGTTGGAATAGCTTCTACCCACTTAGTAACGTAATCAACAGCAACTAAAATATGTGTATACCCATTAGAGGAAGGAAAAGGTCCCATATAATTAAAACCCCAAACATCAAATGGTTCAATAACAAGTGAATAATTCATAGGCATTTCTTGATGTCTACTAATATTACCAATTCTTTGACATTCATCACAAGACAAAACAAACTTACGGGCATCTTTGAAGAGAGTAGGCCAATAAAAACCGGATTGCAATACCTCGTGTGCAATTATGTCTCCAACATGGTGTCCTCCATAAGCCTCGGAGTGACACTTGCGTAGGATCTGTTCCTGTTCATGCTCAGGTACACAACGTCTAATAACACCATCTACTCCTTCTTTATAAAGATGTCGGTCATCCGAGAAGTAATGTCTTAAATCATAGAAGAACTTTTTACTTTGCTGGTATGTGAAACTAGGTGGTATAAACTTAGAAACAATATAATTAGCATAATCAGCATACCATGGAGCAGTATGGGAAGCATTTATGACAGCTAGTTGTTCATCAGGAAAGCTATCATCAATAGGTAGTGGGTCATCAAGAACATTCTCTAACCTAGACAAGTTGTCTGCAATGGGGTTCTCAGCTTGCTTTTTATCAAATAATATGCAAATCAAATTCTTGAAGCAAGAGAACACATCTAATAAGTCTAGGTTTAGCATCTTTCTTTTCCATAAAATATTTAATAGCAGCATGATCAGTGTGACCAGTTACTTTAGAATCAACAATGTAAGGTCTCAACTTATCACAAGAAAATACAACTGCTAAAAATTCTTTTTCAGTAGTAGCATAGTTTCTCTGGGCACTATCCAGAGTCTTACTAGCATATTGGATAGCATTTAATTTCTTAGCAACTCTTTGTCCTAGAACAACCCCTATAGCATAATCACTAGCATCACACATAATTTCAAATGGTAAATTCCAATCGGGAGGTTGAATAATAGGTGCAGAAAACAAAGCTTTCTTAAGTATTTCAAATGCTTCTACACAATCATCATCAAAGACAAATGGAACATCTTTTTGTAAGAGATTAATCAGAGGCCAAGAAATTTTAGAGAAGTCCTTAATGAACCTCCTATAAAAACCGGCATGACCAAGGAAGCTTCTTATACCTTTAATGTCCTTAGGCCACGACATCTTTTCAATAGCATCAATTTTAGCCTTATCAACTTCAATACCTCTTTCAGAAATTTTATGCCCCAAGATAATACCTTCATTAACCATAAAGTGGCACTTCTCCCAATTCAAGACAAGATTAGTTTCTTCACATCTCTGCAAAACTCGATCAAGGTTTCCTAAGCAATCATCAAAAGAAGTTCCGTAAATGGAGAAATCATCCATGAAAATCTCAACAATATTTTCACAAAAATCAGAGAATATAGCAGTCATACATCTTTGAAAAGTAGCAGGTGCATTGAATAAACCAAAAGGCATATGTCTATAAGCAAATGTACCAACAGGGCAAGTAAAAGTTGTCTTTTCTTGATCCTCTTTTAACACCGGTATTTGAGAGAAACCAGAATAACCATCTAGAAAGCAAAAATGTGTATGTTTGGATAATCTTTCTAGCATTTCATCAATAAAAGGTAAAGGGTAATGATCCTTGTTAGTAGCTTTATTTAATTTGCGGAAATCAATTACCATTCTATAACCTGTAACAATTCTTTGTGGGATCAGTTCATCTTTATCGTTAGGAACAACAGTGATACCTCCCTTCTTAGGGACACAATGGACAGGACTTACCTACTAACTATCAGCAACGGGATAAATTATACCTGTCTCCAGGAGCTTTAGTATTTGTTTTCTCACCACTTATTTCATTTTAGGATTTAACCGTCGTTGGTGATCAACAACTGGTTTCGCGTCTTTCTCCAATTTTATTTTGTGCTGGCATAGAGTGGGACTAATGCCCTTAAGATCATCAAGAGTATATCCGATAGCAGCACGGTGCTTCTTCAGAGCTTTCAATAATTTCTTTTCTTCATGCTCTGAAAGGTTAGGACTAATAATAACAGGATATATCTCTTTCTCATCAAGATAAGCATATTTAAGAGTATCAGGTAAAGGTTTAAGCTCAAACACGGGATCACCCTTGGGTGGAGGAGGATCCCCTAGAATTTCAACAGGAAAGTTATGTTTCAAAATAGGTCCTTGTTTAAAGAATACTTCATCTATTTTCCTTCTTTTATTCATAAACATATCATTTTCATGGTCTAGCAAATATTGTTCTAAAGGATCAGCAGGAGGCACGACAATAGAAGCAAGACCAATAATTTCATCTTTACTAGGCAATTCTTTATCATGGGGTTGTCTACGAAATTTAGCAAAATTAAACTCATGAGACATATCCCCCAAACCAATAGAAACAATATCTTTATTGCAGTCTATCATAGTATTAACAGTATTCAAGAAGTGTCTACCAAATATAATGGGACAAAAGTCATCTTGTGGGGAACCAAGAACAAGAAAATCAGCAGGATATTTAACTTTCCCACACAAGACTTCAACATCTCTAACAATCCCAACAGGTGAAATAGTATCTCTATTAGCAATCTTAATTGTAACATCAATTTCTTCTAACTCGGCATGTGCAATATCATGCATAATCTCTTTGTGTAAGGAATGAGGTATTGCACTTGCACTCTAGCACCCATATCACATAAGCCATGATAGCAATGATCTCTTATTTTAACGGAAATAATAGGCATGCCTACAATAGGTCTATGTTTACTTTTAGTATCGGGTCTAGCAATTCTAGCAGCTTCATCACAGAAGTAAATAACATGCCCATCAATGTTATCGGCCAAGAGATATTTAACCATAGCAACACTAGGTTCAACTTTAATTTGCTCAGAGCGAGTATGTGTTCTAGTATTACTCTTACGAACCACAGGTGAAGCTTTAGCATGATCCTTTATTCTAACAAGGAAAGGTGGTTTCCCAATATAAGCGGTAGGAACAACAGGATCATTATAAGTGATAGTTTTTTCTTCAACTTTAATAGGTGCAACTACTTTTACTTCAATGGGATGATTATATTTAAACCACTTCCCCTTAGGGAGATCAACATGAGTAGCAAAGGATTCACAGAAAGAAGCTACTATCTCAGAGTCGAGTCCATATTTACTGCTAAATTCATGAAAAGCATCGGTATCCATAAAAGATTTAACGCAATCAAACTTAGGTGTTATACCTGATTCCTTACCTTCGTCGAGATCCCAGTCTTCAGAGTTGTGTTTAATTATTTCCAATAAATCCCATTTGAATACAATAGTCTTCATCATAAAAGATCCAGTACAAGAAGTATCGAGCATGGAGCGATTACTGAGAGAAAGCCGAGCATAATTTTTTTGAATAATCATTTCTTTTGAGAGCTCATGATTGGGGAATGAATATAACATTGACTTAAGTCTCCCCCAAGCTTGAGCGATGCTTTCTACTTCATGAGGACAAAAATTATATATATATAATTACGATCACGATGAACAAGATGCATAGGATAAAACTTCTGATGAGATTCCAATTTCAATTGATTGTAGTTCCATGATCCCAAATCATCACATAGCCTAAACCATGTCAATGCCTCTCACTTCAAAGATAAAGGAAAGAACTTCTTCTTTATAACATCCTCGGGCATACCTGCAAGCTTAAATAATCCACAAACTTCATCCACATATATTAGGTGCAAATCGGGATGTAATGTTCCATCGCGTGTGAAAGGATTGGCTAGCAGTTTCTCTATCATACCCGAAGGAATTTGAAAGTAAACATTTTCAGTAGGTTCAGTAGGTTGAGTGGCAACTCTTTGCTCTACTGGCCGAGGTGAAGATACCCCGAACAAGCCCCTCAAAGGATTATGTTCCATAATAACAAGTGATAGTAAATTTCAGCACACTATATAAATTTTTCCTAACCAAATTCCCCCTACCAAAGGCGCTTCACTCCCCGGCAACGGCGCCAGAAAAGAGTCTTCATGGCCCACAAGTGTAGGGGATCTATCATAGCCTTTTCGATAAGTAAGAGTGTCGAACCCAACGAGGAGCAGAAGGAAATGATAAGCGGTTTTCAGCAAGGTATTTTCTGCAAGCACTGAAATTATCGGTAACAGATAGTTTTGTGATAAGGTAATTGGTAACGGGTAACAAGTAATAAAAGTAAATAAGGTGCAACAAGATGGACCAATCCTTTTTGTAGCAAAGGACAAGCCTGAACAAACTCTTATATGAAGGAAAGCGCTCCCGTGGACACATGGGAATTATCGTCAAGCTAGTTTTCATCACGCTCATATGATTCGCGTTCGGTACTTTGATAATTTGATATGTGGGTGGACCGGTGCTTGGGTACTGTCCTTCCTTGGACAAGCATCCCACATATGATTAACAACTATTGCAAGCATCCGCAAGTACAACAGAAGTATTAAGGTAAACCTAACCATAGCATGAAACATATGGATCCAAATCAGCCCCTTACAAAGCAACGCATAAACTAGGGTTTAAGCTTCTGTCAAACTAGCAACCCATCATCTACTTATTACTTCCCAATGCCTCCCTCTAGGCCCAAACAATGGTGAAGTGTCATGTAGTCGACGTTCACATGACACCACTAGAGGAGAGACAACATACATCTCATCAAAATATCGAACGAATACCAAATTCACATGACTACTTATAGCAAGACTTCTCCCATGTCCTCAGGAACAAACGTAACTACTCACAAGTCATATTCATGTTCATAATCAGAGGAGTATTAATATGCATAATAGATCTGAACATATGATCTTCCATCAAGTAAACCAACTAGCATCAACTACAAGGAGTAATCAACACTACTAGCAACCCACAGGTACCAATATGAGGTTTGGATACAAAGATTGGATACCAGAGATGAACTAGGGTTTGAGATGAGATGGTGCTCGTGAAGATGTTGATGGAGATTGACCCCCTCCCGATGAGAGGATCGTTCGTGATGACGACAGTGATGATTTCCCCCTCCCAGAGGGAAGTTTCCCCGGCAGAATAGCTCCGTCGGAGCCCTAGATTAGTTTCGCCAAGGTTCCGCCTCGTGGCGGCGGAGTTTCGTCCCGTAAGCTAGCTTATGATTTTTTTCCTCCACAAAATACTCCATATAGCCAAAGATGGGCATCAGAGGGCTGCCAGGGGGCCCACGAGGCAGGGGGCGGACCCGGGGGGTAGGGCACGCCCCCCCACCCTCGTGGATGGTGGGTGGCCCCCCTCTGGTACTTCTTTCGCCCAATATTTTTTATATATTCTGAAACATGCTCCCGTGAAGTTTCAGGACTTTTGGAGTTGTGCAGAATAGGTCTATAATATTTGCTCCTTTTCCAGCCGAGAATTCCAGCTGCCGGCATTCTCCCTCTTCATGTAAACCTTGTAGAATAAGAGAGAATATGCATAAGTATTGTGACATAATGTGTAATAACAGCCCATAATGCAATATATATCGATAGAAAAGCATGATGCAAAATGGACGTATCAATCTCCTTCGCCGCTCCGCTCGCTCTGGTGCTTCTCCGAGCTCGTCTACCCGCCCAGCGTGCTCACTGTGAGGCCACGGTCCAAACCCCCCTTTCAGTCTCATCGTTTGCACGCCGTAGTCACTGTTTCACCGACAACCAAGAACCGCTGCCACCTGAGCTCGCCGCCGTTGATGCTCCGGTGACCATTTGATCCTGGGCATGCGTCCAATGTACTTGCCACACCGCGTAGACGCTGTAGGTGCCAACCCCGCAATGCCACAGCCGTTGTAGCATCGACCCTGAGCTCGCCCGAGCTTCGGCAGCCGCCAAGGTCGCCGCTGTCGTCATCTCTGGCCACCCCGAGCCAACCACCACCACCACTCGACGTGGCTCACTCCCAGCTACGCGTAGATGCCCTCCGCCAGCCATTTGGTCGCCGGAGGAGGAATCCCAAGCCCCTCTGCCATCTCTGGCCTTGTCGGCGATGAGCCTCGGGTCAACTCCAGCGAGTTTGACCCGGGTTGACCTAGTTTGACTCCCCCTCCTGAGTCACTAACATGTGGGGCCAGCCCCTAACTAATTTCTAGATTAGTACTAATTAAAATAGGTTAGTTAGTTAGACACTGATATATGGGCCCCACCGGTCAGGTTTGACCTAGACCAGCCCGTTGACCTGCTGACATCACTGATATGTCATGCTGACGCAGTAAAGTTTTCTGGAATTAAAATAAATCAGAAATTATTTATAAATTTCAGAAAATACCCCAAACATCTAAAAATCATAGAAATTCAACCGTAACTCCAAATGAAATAATTTATATGTGAAAATTATTAGAAAAATCCAATCTATCCATTGGTACTGTTTTCATGCATGTTAAAGCAAGTTAAACCTGCTGATCAGGTCAAATCAATTAAATGGCATTTGAATATTAACATATGGAGTTTGAATTTGAACCTTGGGTTCAAACCAGCTTCATTTAACTTGTTGCTACTTGCATTAGCTCAATCAATGGCATATTGCTATGTCACATTCATGCATCATATTATTGCATTGCATTGATTGTGTTCCTTCTCTGTTGCCGGTGTTGTTCCCTCTTGGTAGAAGTGGTTCCCATGATGAGTTCGATGACACCGATGAAGAGCTATATCATCTTCAGAAGTGCCAGGCAAGCAAAACCCCCTTGTTCATTCCGATGCAATCCCACTCTCTCGCTTCTGCTCTCTTTTACTACATTAGGACAACAACGATACAACTGTTACTTGTTGCGGTAGTTGAACCCCTTCTCCCTTGCATGACCTGTCATTGCCACAGTAAATAGATGAAACCCACTAGCATGAGTAGGAGTTGTTTAAGCCCTGATGTGCCTACTCATTCATGCTTGTTTGTCATGCCTGCTACTGCATAGAGTTGAGTCAGGTCTGATTCATCGGGGATGAATTGGAAAGTGGTGAACATGTCCTACTGTCTATGAGCTAAGTGTGTGAACATGGTTTGGTAAAGGTAGCGGTGAGAGGCCATGTAGGAGTACATGGTGGGTTGTCTAATTGAAGCCGTCCTCAGGAACTAAGGTCTGTGTTTGTGATCCATGAACATCTACTACTACACGTTGGGCCCTGAAATATGACCCCGCTCGACTTATTGACCGCCCCTGTCCTCTGTCCATGAGTTGCAAGTAGTTTCTAGTGTTTGTAGTATGCTAGAGGCCGTGCGCAGCTCTGACCCGAGGGGTGTGCTGTGATGCGGTAGGCACGTGGCCGGGTATGCCGGGCGCCCGTTTGGTATCGCGGAACCTTGTACACATCGTTCGGGGCCGTATGTGGAAACCTCGGCCGGACTCCCTTTGGATGGAACCTGAATAGGCGATAAACCTGGAATAGAGACTTGTGTGGTCAGTCAAGTCGTGGTCTACACCCACATCGGCTTTCGCTTGAAGTCTGCCGAGCACATGTCGTGTGCAGACGCTAAGTGGTGGAAACATGTGTGAAGAAGTACACCCCTGCAGGGTTATAAATGATCTATTCAAATAGTCGCGTCCGCGGTAAAGGACCTCTGGGTTGCCTATATAGTTCATAGACAAGTGAAAGTGGATACTATAAAATGCGCAAGATAAGTGTGAGTGCTATGGATGGCGTTCTCGTAGGGAGACGGGAGCGGATCCATAGTGGTGTATTGATTGGTGAATATGTGGACTCGTGTGCGCCACGTCAAAAGAGTTACTTGCAGTCATAGTTCAGGATAGCCACCAAGTCAAAGCTGGCTTGCTGTAGTTAAACTCCACCACCCCCTTTGTTGATACTGATGCATATGTATCTAGTTCTGATGTAAGTCTTGTGATACGTCTCCGTCGTATCAACTTTTCCAAACACTTCTGCCCTTGTTTTGGACTCTAACTTGCATGATTTGAATGGAACTAACCCGGACTGATGTTGTTTTCAGCAGAATTACCATGGTGTTATTTATGTGCAGAAACAAACGTTCTCGGAATGACCTGAAACTTCACGGAGCAACTTTTTGGAAAATATAAAAAATACCTGCAAAAGATGAGGGCCAGGGGGGCCACCACCTGTCCACGAGGGTGGGGGCGCGCCTACCCCCCTAGGGCACGCCCCCTACCTCGTGGGCCCCCTGGTGCCTCTCCGACTCCAACTCCAACTCTATATATTGTGTTTTGGGGAGAAAAAAAATCAGAGAGACGGATTCATCGTGTTTTACGATACGGAGCCGCCGCCAAGCCCTAAAACCTCTTGGGAGGGCTGATCTGGAGTTCGTTCGGGGCTCCGGAGAGGGGAATCCGTCACCATCGTCATCATCAACCATCCTCCATCACCAATTTCATGATGCTCACCGCCGTGCGTGAGTAATTCCATCGTAGGCTTGCTGGACGGTGATGGGTTGGATGGGATCTATCATGTAATCGAGTTAGTTTTGTTAGGGTTTGATCCCTAGTATCCACTATGTTCTGAGATTGATGTTGCTATGACTTTGCTATGCTTAATGCTTGTCACTAGGCCCGAGTGCCATGATTTCAGATCTGAACCTATTATGTTTTCATCAATAAATGAGTGTTCTTGATCCTATCTTGCAAGTCTATAGTCACCTATTATGTGTTACGATCCGTTAACCCCGAAGTGACAATAATCGGGATACTTACCGGTGATGACCGTAGTTTGAGGAGTTCATGTATTCACTATGTGTTAATGCTTTGTTTCGGTACTCTATTAAAAGGAGGCCTTAATATCCCTTAGTTTCCGTAAGGACCCCGCTGCCACGGGAGGGTAGGACAAAAGATGTCATGCAAGTTCTTTTCCATAAGCACGTATGACTATATTCGGAATACATGCCACATTGATGAACTGGAGCTGGTTCTGTGTCACCCTAGGTTATGACTGTTACATGATGAACCGCATCCGGCATAATTCTCCATCACTGATCCATTGCCTACGAGCTTTCCATATATTGTTCTTCGCTTATTTACTTTCCCGTTGCTATTGCTATCATCACTACAAAATACCAAAAACACTACTTTTACTACCATTACCTTTTGCTACCGTTACCACTACTATCATATTACTTTGCTACTAAACACTTTGCTGCAGATACTAAGTTTCCAGGTGTGGTTGAATTGACAACTCAGCTGCTAATACTTGAGAATATTCTTTGGCTCCCCTTGTGTCGAATCAATAAATTTGGGTTGAATACTTTACCCTCGAAAACTGTTGCGATCCCCTATACTTGTGGGTTATCATCTTGCTGGGTACATTTGTACTCATGTTTGCTTAATTTATGTTTTTGCAAAGAGACTTCAGTCTCGCTAGTAGTTCCGCGTGGACTTCAACGTTTAGCTTGTTACCTCAGCTACGATCTTGTGTCCTCGGCAGGGTCGTGTAGATAGTCAGGCTTCTCAGCCTTTTTCAATTGTAGTTGTCTGTACTTAGACAAGTTAAGCTTTCACATGTGCTTGTTGCTTGTATGCTCTGTATGTTGGGTCATGAGACCCATGATTGTAATACTTGGCTCCTTGGAGCCTAATGAATAAATACTTTGAGTCGTAGAGTTTTGTTGTGATGCCATTTTGTATTTGCACATATCGAGCATATTGTGTGTATGTAATTGAAATGCTTGGTATGTGTGGGATCCGACAACCTAGTTGTTTATCCTTGGTAGCCTCTCTTATCGGGAATGTCTCCTAGTGCTTCCAATAAGCCATGGTAGCTTGCTACTGCTTCGGAACACTTTGGCTAGCCGGCATGTGTCCTTCTTCGTTCCCGTGTCTGTCCCTTCGGGGAAATATCACGTGGTGTCTACCGGAGTCTTGTTAGCCTCCTACACCTCGGATTCTCTGAAGTCATGTTAGCCCAGCTGCTACATCCCGGATTCACTCTCTGATGAACGACACGTTCGTTTTTAGGTCATGTATGCCTGTCCCTGTAAGTTAGTGCCACTTTGGGTTTACGACTAGTCATGTCGGCCCGATTTCTCTAGCATATGGATGCTAGCGACACTATCATATACGTGAGCCAAAAGGCGCAAACGGTCCCGGGCCAGGTAACGTGGCACCCGTGGGAATACCGTGCATGAGGCCGCAAAGTGATATGATGTGTTACATGCTACTCCCTCTGTTCCAAATTACTCGTCGTGGTTTTAGTTCAACCACGACGAGTAATTTGGAACAGAGGGAGTAGATCGGTGTGACTTAGGATCGGGGTCCTGACACTATATAAAACCATATGCCTTGATCACACTATCAAAGCATATATTCCAACTCCGAGATGCTTGCACCAGTCCATAAATGGATCACTGGAGCTTGCACACTTTGTTAGCACCTTTTGGATCGACAAAACTGTCTAGTTGCATCATTTACCACTCTTCTTTAAGATGTCCATTAAGGAATGCAGTTTTGATATCCATTTGCCAAATTTCATAATCATAAAATGCGGCAATTGCTAACATGATTCGGACGGACTTAAGCATCGCTACGGGTGAGAGGGTCTCATCGTAGTCAACTCCTTGAACTTGTCGAAAACCTTTCGCAACAAGTCGAGCTTTGTAGATAGTAACATTACCATTAGTGTTAGTCTTGTTCTTGAAGATCCATTTATTCTCTATGGCTTGCCGATCATCGGGCAAGTCAACCAAAGTCCATACTTTGTTCTCATACATGGTTCCCATCTCAGATTTCGTGGCCTCAAGCCATTTTGCGGAATCTGGGCTCGTCATCACTTCCTCATAGTTCGTAGGTTCATCATGGTCAAGTAACATGACCTCCAGAATAGGATTACCGTACCACTCTGGTGCAGATCTTACTCTGGTTGACCTATGAGGTTCATAGTAACTTGATCAGAAGTTTCATGATCATCATCATTAGCTTCCTCACTAATTGGTGTAGGAATCATTGGAACTGATTTCTGTGATGAACTACTTTCCAACAAGGGAGAAGGTACAATTACCTCATCAAGTTCTACTTTCCTCCCACTCACTTATTTCGAGAGAAACTCCTTCTTTGGAAAGGATCCATTCTTAGCAACAAAGATCTTGCCTTCGGATCTGTGATAGAAGGTGTACCCAACAGTTTATTTTGGGTATCCTATGAAGACACACTTCTCCAATTTGGGTTTGAGCTTATCAGGCTAAAACTTTTTCACATAAGCATCGCAACCCCAAACTTAAAGAAACAACAACTTAGGTTTCTTGCTAAACCACAGTTCATAAGGTGTCATCTTAACGGATTTTTAAACGGTGCCCTATTTGACGTGAATGCAGCTGTCTCTAATGCATAACCCCAAAACGATAGTGGTAGATCAGTAAGAGACATCATAGATCGCACCATATCTAATAAAGTACGATTATGACATTCGGACACGCCATTACACTATGGTGTTCTAGGTGGCGTGAGTTGCGAAACTATTCGACATTGTTTCAACTGAAGGCCAAACTCGTAACCCAAATATTTTGTTTCCGCGACCAGATTGTAGAAACTGTTTTTCTTGTTATGATGATTCTCTACTTCACTCTAAAATTCTTTGAACATTTCAAATGTTTCAGACTTGTATTTCATTAAGTAGATATACTCATATCTACTCAAATCATCTGTGAATGCCAAAAAATAACGATACTCGCTGCGAGCCTCAACACTCATCGGACCACATACATCGGCATGTATTATTTCCAATAAGTCAGTGGCTTGCTCCATTGTTCCGGAGAACGGAGTCTTGGTCATCTTACCCATGAGGCATGGTTTGCAAGCATCAAATGATTCATAATCAAGTGATTCCAAAAGTCCATCCGCATGGAGTTTCTTCATGCGCTTTACACCAATATGACCTAAATGGTTGCCGGATCATGGGTTCCGGCAAAACCCTTGAGGTTCAAACACTGGGGTGCGCGCGAAGGTTTTCTCCCTATCGATCCACGCCCTAGCTCGCTAAGATCTCGCGGATGAACTCGACGAGCTCACAAGACAAAGACACAAGATTTATACTGGTTCGGGCCACCATTGTGGTGTAATACCCTACTACAGTGTGGTGGTGGATTGCCTCTTGGGATGATGATGAACAGTACAAGGGGAAGAACAGCCTCATGAGGTTGAGGTGTTCTTGTGCTTGGCGAACTTGTGTGGGTGAGATGCCTCTAAATGAGTTCTCTCTCTTGTCTCCCCGAATGAGTCCCCTTTCTACTGTGGTGGCTAGTTCTACTTATATAGGCCCTGATCCTCTACCCAAATATTGAGCGGGAAGGGAGCCAACAACGGCCAATTTGAAAGGGGACAGCTAGTACAACTTAGCCTGACAAAAGTAGTCTTCGCCTGCAAAAGGCTCTGGTGGTGACGCCGTCTTGGGCTCCATGGTGACCTCCGTCTTGCCGTCCTGCTAGTCTTGGTCTCGTTGCACCGATATGGAAACCTTTGCTTGATGCCTCGGCACTCCACTCCCGCGCTTGGCCCCTTGGCACCAAAAAGGAAGCAAGGACACTGCGCGCGCTGGCGCCCGCCTGGTCTCGATCGTCATGGCTCACGTCATGAGCACCTCGCGAGGTTTGCCTTGCCTTGATCTCTCCGCCCCTCGTGAGCCTGCCTGGCGAGGCCGCTCCTGAGGAGGTCTTGCGTCGTCCGCCTCGCGAGGGTCTTGAATACCTCGTCGATGAAGATGGGCCGTACAGACCTGCTAGCTCAGCCACGCCATGGGCCGCAGGCAGGCAAGTCTGGGGACCCCCATTCCCAGAATGCCGACAGTAGCCCCCGGGCCCAAGGCGCGCTCGGGCTTGGCTTCGGGGCGAAGCCAAAGGTCAAGCATTGAGCGTCGAGGGCCCCAAAAGCCTGCGGCCTCGGTTGACGTGTGGCGGTTGATTGGAAATGGGCGTCTTCGCTTCCCCACGCTGCCTTGGAATCTGCCTGGCTATGCGGCCCCCGCAACCTACATAGTTATTCTCCCATCGCCTACATCTTGCTTCCCCAGTCCCTCTGCTTCCTCGAGACTCTGCTCCTCCTCTCCAATCTGACCTGGACTCCGCTTGCTTCATCGCCATGGCGCCGAAACAAGCAGACAAGGGGAAGAAGCCTCTGTCTTTGTCGGGTGCGCCTCCAACCGCCGAGCCTGCAGTCAGCCGATCGTTGGTGCTCAATGATGAGGCCATGGACAAGGTGTGTCCCATGCTTGCCACCAGTTTCAACGAGTGGGGGAGATAGTGGCTTGGCCTACGTCTCGCACTCGCATTGCTCGGGCGTTCACCGAGGTACCAATCTTCATCGACACCCTTTGGGCAGACCTGATTCCCCCTTTCTCCACCTTCTTCAACGCGGTGCTTGAACATTACCAGATCCATATGCTGCATCGCGACCCCCAATCCGTGACTATCTGAAAGTGCAACTATCCCTAGGTGGTTTTGGTAATTCATAACAACATATAGCTCATTGAGCTAATGCTATCCCAAGATGATTATTTCAGGAAAGCTCAATGATTGGCATGGCATGGATGTGAAAGTGGAACCCTCAAAATGCTAAGGACAAAGGATTGGCTCAAGCTCAAAAGCTCAAGACTCTTCATTTTATATTTTAGTGATCCAAGATCACCATTGAGTCTTTAGGAAAAGCCAATACTATCAAGGAGGGATGAGGTGTTGCTTAATGAGCCTCTTGCTTCATGTGCTTAGTGATATGCTCCAAAACCCTCAACTACTTTCCCATATCCACATATGACCTAAACCCTAAGCCAAACTCGGTCCTACCGATTCTTCCTATCTGGCGCCACCGAGTTTCACTTGTCATAAGCCACTGCCAAACCCTAGCAATTCGGTTCTACCGATAGGGATCTCGGTCTCACCGAGATGGGATTGCAAACTCTCTGTTTCCCTTTCGTAACTTTTCGGTCTCACCGAAAGAGCGGATCGGTCCCACCGCGATTGCAATGTAAATTCAGTGTTTCCTTTTTGTAACTTTTCGGTCTCACCGAAAGAGCAAATCGGTCCCACCGAGTTTGCCTGACCAACTCTCTGGTTAGCTCCAAATTCGGTCTCACCGAGTTTGTGTAATCGGTCTCACCGAGATTACGTTATGCCCAAACCCTAACCATATCGGTTCTACCGAGTTGCATGTCAGTCCCACCGAAAATCTCTAACGGTCACTAGGTTTACATTTTCGGTCCGACCGAGTTTGTTGGTTCGGTCCCACCGAGATTGGAAAACTGTGTGTAACGGTTGGATTTTGTGTGGAGGCTATAAATACCCCTCCACCTCCTCGTCATTCGTTGAGAGAGCCATCAGAACACATACACAATTCCAACTCATATGTTCTGAGAGAGAACCACCTACTCATGTGTTGAGACCAAGATATTCCATTCCTACCATATGAATCTTGATCTCTAGCCTTCCCCAAGTTGCTTTCCACTCAAATCTTCTTTCCACAAAATCCAAATCCTATGAGAGAGAGTTGAGTGTTGGGGAGACTATCATTTGAAGCACAAGAGCAAGGAGTTCATTACCTACACACCATTTGTTACTTCTTGGGGAAAAAAAACAAAAAAAAAAAAAAAAAAAAAAAAAAAAACAAAAAAAAAAAAAAAAAAAACAAAAAAAAAAAAAAAAAGAAAAAAAAAGAAAGTGGATGATCTCCATAGAAATATGGACTAAGGTGTCACTTTGGAGCCTAATAAAACGAACAAAGATAAATAAATGATGAGAGATATAAACCAGAGAGTTTGAATAAAGAGCAAAGGAGAATCAGCCAATACACATTCGTGAAAATACTACCAGCATAGTAGCAGAGACACAAGAGATCATACATCGTAGAAAAAAGAAAAGACAAGAAAAAAATAAGGACAAATGTGGGAAATAGACAAGGTTGCTTTCTTCGTGGACCCTTTTGGGTGATTGACAAATTCTTACAGAAATAGGAACCTATATAGTAGAAAAAGAAAAAAAAGAGGTAGAGAGACCAACATTATACAAGTAGACAATAAGCAGCAACAGATATAACCTTAATGTGAAAGAGATAGAGAGCACACTAACGTGGACATCAAGCAGCAACCGTTACCATATCGATGAGGATTAGAGATACATATCAAAAATAACAAGATAAAGAATGGATAGAAAGAAAAGACAAACACATATACACAGCACCCCGGAAAAAACAATACACGATAGATCACATCATAGAGATAAATATGAAATTCATACAAAAAACACACATTCAACATATATCATTAAACATGAGCAAAAAGTTGCAAAAGCATAATATACATAGTTCTGAATGCCAATAATAACGTATATTGAAAGCAATTGCTGAATTAGTGCTGAAATGATTGACATTGACTTGTCCTTACAATAGCTAAAAATCTGGGCAGAACTAAAATAGAGGAAAAAGAGAATTAAGTATAATTCTAGAAAAAATTAGAATAAGTAGTCTAATCACCCAACCAACACTAACAATAGACCATACTTCCGATCTAATACAAGTAAAAAAAATGAGATAAAAAAACTACAGAAAAGCTCTTGAGTCTCCCTTTGCATTTGATCTCCCTCGGCTTTTGGTGGTTCCTCGCTTGGTTATCCCCCCCTATACAAAAATAAAAAAAAAGGAAAAAAAAAAAAAAACAAAAAAAAAAATAAAAAAAAAAAACTAAAAAAAAAAAATAAAAAAACAAACAAAAAAAAAATAAAAGAAAAAAGAAAAAAAAAATAAAAAAAAAAAAAAAAACAAAAAACCAAAGTCAAGCAACCACCTAACCCCACATCATAAAATTCAACCCACTTATAAAAAACACACCCCACCCTACCACAAAACAAAAAATTAGCCAAACAAAATAAAACCAAAAAAATACAAAAAAACACTAACAAAATCAAAAACAAACAAACAATCCCCCACACAAAAAAAAAAACAACCTCACTCACCACAAAAAATACCCCACAAACAAGAATTAAAAAATAACAAACATAAACAAACCATAAATAAACACAAAACAAACACAAAAACAAAATCAACAAAAAACAAAAAACAACAACAACAACAACAACAACAACAACAACAACAACAAACAAAACAACAACAACAAAACAAAAAAAAAACAAAAAAAAAAAAAAAAAAAAAAAAAAAAACAAAAAAAAAAAAAAAAACAAAAAAAAAAAAAAAAAAAAACAAAAAAAAAAAAAAAAAAAAAAAACAAAAAAAAAAAAAAACAAAAAAAAAAAAAAAAAAAAAAAAAAAAAAAAAAAAAAAAAAAACCTTTAAAAAAAAAAAAAAAAAAAAATAAATCGGAAGAGATATGGCGAATAATCTAAAATCGAGCGAAGGAGAAAATTACATATCACCGTAGAGGTCCTTACTTTGATGGTACTAATTTTGCTAGTTGGAAGCATAAAATGAAAATGCATATTCTTGGGCATAACCCCGCCGTTTGGGCTATTGTTTGTGTTGGTTTGCAAGGTGACTTCTTTGATGGGAAAGAACCAAACCGTGAAGCTACCGCGGATGAGTTGAAGATGTTGCAATACAATGCTCAAGCTTGTGATATTCTCTTCAACGGATTGTGCTCCGAAGAATTCAACAAAATCAGCTGTCTTGAGAATGCAAAGGAAATTTGGGACACTTTGATTGATATGCACGAAGGTACTGACTCCGTCAAGGAATCCAAGTTGGATGTGCTTCAAAGTCAACTTGACAAGTTCAAAATGAAGGATGGTGAAGGTGTCGCTGAAATGTACTCTAGGCTTGCTCTCATCACAAATGAGATTGCCGGCTTAGGAAGTGAAGAGATGACCGATAGATTCATCATCAAGAAGATTCTAAGAGCCTTGGATGGAAAATATGATACTGTGTGCACATTGATCCAAATGATGCCCAATTACAAAGATCTCAGGCCAACGGAGGTGATTGGAAGAATTGTTGCTCATGAGATGTCACTTAAGGATAAAGAGGAACTTCACAACAAATCAAGTGGTGCCTACAAAGCCTCATGTGAAGCCCCTACATCATCAAGTGAGAAACAAAACTTCAATGAAGAATTGAGCTTAATGGTGAAGAACTTCAACAAGTTCTACAAGAGTAGAAGCAAAGATAGAAGCTTCAAGTCAAGGTCCTACAATGACAAAAGATCTTCTAGTCGAGAGCGAAACTGCTACAGTTGTGGAAGACCCGGACACTATTCCAATGAGTGTACGGCTCCCTACAAGAGAAGAGAAGATTCTCCAAAAAGAAGAAGCAAAGAATCACCACCAAGAGAGAGAAGGAGTAGAGATGATCGTTATGAACGAAGATACTCACGGAGAAGCAAGGATTTGGAAAGGAAGGAAAAATCATCAAGGAGCTACACAAAATGAAGACATCAAGCTCATGTTGGTGAATGGGTATCCGGCTCCGACTCCGACAGCCACTCTGAGAGAAGTTATCACTCCGACTCCGAAGATACTCAAGATGAAGGTGTTGCTGGTCTAGCAATTGTGTCAACCAACTCCTACGACATATTTGACTCACCAAATGAAGGAATTGGAAGATGCTTCATGGCCAAAGGTCCTAAGGTAACACACCCCGAGTATGTTGATTTCAATAGTGATGAAGATGACTTGTTGGGTGATGATATGCTTGTTGACAACTCTAGTGATGAATACTATGATGAAAGGTCAATTAATCATGCTAATCAAGATAAAACGAATGACAATGATAAGGAGAAGATTGAGGCTCTAACTAAAGAACTAAACACTCTTAAGTTAGCTCATGAAACTATCTTCGAAGATCATCGAGAACTTTTAAGAGCTCATGAGAAATTACGCTTTGAAAAGCTCAATCTTGAGCAAGAGCATGAGTTCTTAAAAGCAATCAATGGTGATCTCCGCAAGAAAAGTTCTTCTTACATTGCCAAGCGTTTACTCTTATCCACTTACATGCCTCAAGTCAAGTCTAGTAACAAGAACAAGAAAGATTCTTCCTCTAACAGTAACAATGATCATGCTAAATCCAATATTGTTGCTTCTAGTAGTTCTCTTGATTCCACTAATGATTCTCTTAGCCAAGTTACACTTGAGCAAGAAAATAGCTTATTGAAGGGAATTATATAGAAAGGAGTGTACAAAAGCCTTGCTGGGAGTAAGCAATTCGAGGAAGTTGTGCGCAAGCAAGGAATGCACCGGAAGAATCAAGGTGTTGGTTTTGAACGAAAGTTCAATGCCAATGGAGTTGAGTGGTAAGAAGATCAATACCCCAAGACAAAATTTGTTCCTCAACAAGAGAAGTATGATACTTCTTCCAAGGGGACACAAGCTCAAGATGATCTTCCACCACAAGACTACAAGCAAAAAGGCAAGGACAAGCTTCAAGAGGAAATTGATGCATTTGAAGAAGCTCCTAAGACCTTAGTCAAGTGGATTCCCAAGACTACTTCAAGTTCCACTTCATCAAGTACGACTACAACTCCAAGGATTCCCATCAAGATGGTGTGGATCCAAAAGAAGAAGAACTAGAGAGTTCTTGAGGGTGACTCCGCCAACATACTTCACTCTTATCATTTTGGCAAGAACAAGTGCAATCAACTTCCACATCTTGCACTAGTTCAAGGAGTCACAAACCCTCTTGTTGGTAAGACAAGGGACAAGGTAACCTAAAAGTTTTCATGGACATCATCTTGTGTGTGCATCACTCTATGTCTATGGATATCCTTGTTTGTTCCTTGTGGGACTAACCCATGTAGGTATTGAAAGTGCAATTCACTCAAATGGATAGCTCCAAGTGATCTACATCAACATTGAGCATCCACATCTTCAACATCTACATGAAGTCATCATCGACAAAACCCGAGGTTAGTTCATCCCTCTAAGGGGGGATATCACATCTAGGGGGAGCTTTACTCTAAGACTTGAGCTAAAGCAACTCTAAAGATGTGAACACAACAATGCTTTATGTAAAAGTGGTAACCCCACTTGAGCTTAAACGATGAGTATGACCTATGATCAAGTGTTCTCACTTGACTCCTAAGTCAATATACTCATATATAGATGACCTTATCATCGCAAATTGCTTGATAGATGCTAGAATTGGTTGTGCATGCCTTGTCACATATTTCATTTGCCATCTTATTGTGTGAGCATGCTGGTTGCATATCTTACTCATTCGAGGACATCCACTTGTTGTTTTGATTGTTTGGTTTTATTTCCTTTTGCCAAGTGGATGGACAAGAATGCCTAAGAACCTCCTCTAGCTATCTATGATTTTCTCGTCTCAAACTCTATTCATGCTACATCACAAAATTTGATCAAGTCAGATTCGAACCACTCTGTGTGAGGAGCGCTCGGAGTCCCCGATTCATCATAGACTTAAACTTCCAAAACCTCTTTATGATTCTCGGTCTGACCGATACCCCACTTTCGGTCCTACCGAGATCATTAAGTTGATCTAGGTTTTCGATCTCGGTGCAACCGATTTGAACCTTTCGGTCACACCGAGTTTCAGTAACTGCTTGCAGTTATGAATCTCGGTGCCACTGAGTTGTTCCACTCGGTCACACCGACAGGGTCGGGCTATATATAGTCACGGGCAAAAATTTGGAAATTTCTCCGAACCCCTTCGCCCGCGCGATAGCCTGCTCTGCCAACTTGGTCTCCGGATCGTCTCCTCGCCACCAGCCGCCTCCAGTCGCTGGTCTCCATCGCCGTCAATGGAATTCTACCCTGCCGTTGCCGCCGTAGCGAGTCTCCGCCGAACTAGGGTATGGACTCGATCTTTGTGCTATTCTCCAATCCGATTCATCGCACATTGTGATCATCATGATTCTTGCCACGATTGAAACACTCCTATCCAGTCAATGCGCTCGTAGATTAGGTTTGATTTGAAAATTTTAGGGTTAGGTTTCCGCCGAAACCATCTCGGACCCACCGAGTTGAAAAACTCGGTCCCACCGATTTGGCTTATGCCATTGCACAAGTGAGACTCGGTCTGACCGAGAATTACTTATCGGTGTGACCGATTTTGGAACTTTGTGAAACCCTAGCAGTCTCGGTGCCACCGAACTATGACTCGGTCCAACCGAGTTCACTAGTTTAGGTTCCAAAACTTCTTCGGTATCATCGAGTTTAAAAATCGATAGATCCGAGATGATTTCAGTGGGAAACTAAAACTAAGTTTTTGGATCATTCTTTTGCAAAAAAACTCTGCATTTTGTGATGCTCATCCACTCTACCTTATCTATAAACTATTCACAGGGTTAGCAGTCAGCTTGTTCATCATGTCAGACCAAAGTGACAGCCAGAATGTGTCAGAACAGCAAGTGCACATGAGTGAGGGCACTAGTCCGTCAAGTTCTTCAGATGATGGCAGCAGAAGTACTCCTAGCAATTTGCCCAAAGCTGCCACCAGACAGAGGAAGAAGAGAACTTCAGATTCTGAGGATGAAGATTATGTGGCAGAAGAGGAAGCCACATCAAAGAGAGTTGAGCCAGCTCAAGGCATAAAGCTAGGGATGAAAGTCAAAAGGCCAGCAGGCAGGCAGCCTATGTCAAAGGCCAGAGCTTCAACTGAGAAGCCCACACCCAAAGAGCCAGTTGCTGCTGAAGGCAAGAAGAGGAAGGAAAGGGTCAAGAAGACCATAGCCAGAGTGCTTGGAAAGGCTTCCATCATGGAAGAAGAAGAGGAAGAAGAGGTTGCTGCACCAGCACCTATGGCACCTAAGCTTATGGGTGATGCTATTAGGACAGGGGCTGCTGCATCTAAGCCCAAAGAAGCACCCAAAGCTGCCTCCAAGCCCAAGTCTACGGCAAAGAGGAATACAAGAAGCATCCCAGCTGCTGAGAAGAACAAGGCCCCAGTGCCAGAAGCTGCAGAAGAAGATGATGAAGAGCAAGTACTCAGAAAGCTCAAGCCCAAGATCCCAGACCACAACGATGCTCATCCTGTGGCTGAGGATATGAAGCTCAGGAGAGACTCAGGGCTGAGGAAGTGGAGAGAAGCAGATCCGTATGCTTCAAGGAGAAGGACTGTTGTTGACTACAGGTTTCACACCAAGGAGCAGCAAGATTTTTATGAGACAGTGCTGCTAGACAAGAAGCCAATAATCTGTGACATGAGACGGGTCGATTGGCAATACATCAAGGACAACGAAGAGCACTATCCTGGAGTGCAAGACAGCTTTAGTGCTTGTGGAGTTGCAGACTTTATTGGGAAGAAGCTCACAAAGTGGAACGAGGAGCTCATCATGCAATTCTACTCCACAGCACATTTCTACCCAGATGGAAAGATCACATGGATGTCTAAAGGTACGAGGTACCAATCTACTGTTGCTGAGTGGGCACAGCTCATCAATGCCCCAAAGGAACATGAGGATGACTTGGACATTTATGCCAAGAAGAAGATGGACCACAACTCTATGTCCAACATGTACAAGGAGATTCCAAATGAAGCACTTGACACTTTCAAATTTGGCTCAGTGCATTATCTTATGTCAGGGCTGCCAACTATAAATTGGATACTGAGGCACACCTTATTGCCCAAGTCAGGTGATCACAAGATGATCAGAGGCCATGCAATCAACTTGCTACATATCTTTGATGTGCCACAGAAGTTCAAGGTGATGAGCCTTATGGTAGAGACAATCAAGAGGACGGCAGCAGACCAGAAGAGGAGCTGTGGTTATGCCCCTCAAATTCAGGAGCTCATTAACTCCAATATGGGCACGGGCATATACTTATTGGACAAGGAACACCTGCCCATCCGTCCAGATTTTGAAGATAATCAAGTTGTCATGACTGAGAATGAACCATCGTCTGCACAAGCACAAGCAAAGAAGGAGAAGGCAAGGAAGGAGAAAGCTGCCAAGATGCCTACTCAAGAGGAGGCATCTGAGTATTTCTTGAAAACCAAACAAGAGCAGCTTGGTTACCTGATTGCATCCACCCTGCGGATTGAGAAAGGACTAGCCACCCTAACTCAGAACCAGGCAAGCCTAGAGAGAATCATGGAACAAAAGTTCTATGACTTGGATGTCAAGGTGACAGAGATTCAGACTGCAGTGGAGCAGCTCCAAGATGACATGCAGGAGAGGAGAGGCAGCACTACAACTAATGCCTTTGCCAGAGTGCCACGAGGTCCGAGGTCGTCTGCCATGCCAGTTGCTGACACCAGAGCCACCACTTCTGCACCAGCTACAGCCTCAGTTCCACCAGCTCCAGCGTCTACTTCAGCGTCTACGGAAGCCTTCGTCCTTGGAGTGATTCGGACTCCACCACCACCTGAAGATCCTGAGCGTCGATCTAGCACTATGCATTTTCTAGGAACTTTTTGGTAACTTGTTGCCAAAGGGGGAGAAAAATGTATAGATCATAGGCTTCGAGAGAGAGAGTGTTGCTTTTTTCTCTCTTGCTTTATTTGGTGGTTTTTCAAACTTTGTTTGCTTTTGAGTGCTTGAGATACTATGTCATTGCTCGTGAGACATTGATGATCATGTGTTTGATCATAAGCTACACTTAATGTTTGCTTAATGCTATTATCTTATCTATCTTATGTGATCATTCACTATTCTTGGTGATGAGTGCATGTATTTCATTCTTATCATTTTAAGCGCTCCACCAAGATGTATGTGACATGGAAGAGTAACCCATGACTCTAACTCCTTGTGCATTTGCAGTCCAAAGAAAATTTTAAATATGCACAAATTTAGGGGGAGCTCTTACTTATCACATACTTCTCAAAGCGACGATATATTTCATGCTTATTATCATTTGTCGATGCTTTGATCTATATGTTGTCATCAATTACCAAAAAGGGGGAGATTGAAAGTGCAACTATCCCTAGGTGGTTTTGGTAATTCATAACAACATATAGCTCATTGAGATAATGCTATTCCAAGATGATTATTTCAGGAAATCTCAATGATTGGCATGGCATGGATGTGAAAGTGGAACCCTCAAAATGCTAAGGACAAAGGATTGGCTCAAGCTCAAAAGCTCAAGACTCTTCATTTTATATTTTAGTGATCCAAGATCACATTGAGTCTTTAGGAAAAGCCAATACTATCAAGGAGGGATGAGGTGTTGCTTAATGAGCCTCTTGCTTCATGTGCTTAGTGATATGCTCCAAAACCCTCAACTACTTTCCCATATCCACATATGACCTAAACCCTAAGCCAAACTCGGTCCTACCGATTCTTCCTATCTGGCGCCACCGAGTTTCACTTGTCATAAGCCACTGCCAAACCCTAGCAATTTGGTTCTACCGATAGGGATCTCGGTCTCACCGAGATGGGATTGCAAACTCTCTGTTTCCCTTTCGTAACTTTTCGGTCTCACCGAAAGAGCGGATCGGTCCCACCGAGATTGCAATGTAAATTCAGTGTTTCCTTTTTGTAACTTTTCGGTCTCACCGAAAGAGCAAATCGGTCCCACCGAGTTTGCCTGACCAACTCTCTGGTTAGCTCCAAATTCGGTCTCACCGAGTTTGTGTAATCGGTCTCACCGAGATTACGTTATGCCCAAACCCTAACCATATCGGTTCTACCGAGTTGCATGTCAGTCCCACCGAAAATCTCTAACGGTCACTAGGTTTACATTTTCGGTCCGACCGAGTTTGTTGGTTCGGTCCCACCGAGATTGGAAAACTGTGTGTAACGGTTGGATTTTGTGTGGAGGCTATAAATACCCCTCCACCTCCTCGTCATTCGTTGAGAGAGCCATCAGAACACATACACAATTCCAACTCATATGTTCTGAGAGAGAACCACCTACTCATGTGTTGAGACC